>NW_019741851.1:0-1562 GCF_002891405.2 Cryptotermes secundus | reverse complement strand
AAATACTGGAAACGACCTACGACCTTACTGATCCAGAGAGTTTTCCCATGTGCTATGATCAACGACCACGGACGACCCAGACAACCAATCGCCAGGTCGCACCCACAGTCCCAGCTATGAGTTCAGTGAAGGTGTGTTGCAGGTCCCAAGAGAATGTGGAAGCCACGGCGTCACAACCCGCTGCAATACTGCGAATGGAAGTAGAAGCTAGTTACTATAGGATTCTGACGATGGTGTATAACACACTGATATGTTGGGATTTTGGACTTTATCCATCGTCCTGGTTTTTAAGATAACAAATAAAAACACGACGTTTCGGAAACTGGATCTGTTTCCGTCCTCAGGTGAAGGAAAACACCTATTCAGTTGGGTCCCTTAGAAAGAACTAGCCTCAATCACTGGACAAACCAATGTCACAAAACATGAAGATTATAAAAACCTATCTGTTCTGGTTCCACGCTTGTAAGTGTTTGCTACAATTTGTTATGAATATTTTTCTCATTAGCTCTCATGGACTTAGCCTGGTCTCAGGTGTTTATAATCTTCATGTTTTGTGACATTCGTTTGTCCAGTGATTGAGGCTATCTCTTTCTAAGGGACCCAACTGAATAGGTGTTTTCCTTCACCTGAGGACGGAAACAGATCCAGTTTCCGAAACGTCGTGTTTTTATTTGTTATCTTAAAAACCAGGACGATGGATAAAGTCCAAAATCCCAACATATCAGTGAAGTAGAAGCTGTTTGGGGCATTCTGACTAGAGTACTTGCTCTGGACGGTCAAACTGGAAAATTAGTCTTGTGGTAGAGAGTAACTCGCCTTGGAATGGCAACCTATTTGTAGTTTCCAAAAATGCAGCCGCAACTAAAGAGTTTCCTAGGAATGATAGGATATTACCGGAGATTCATTCCAAGATTTAGCAAAGTGGCCGCACCCCTGCATGCATTATTTAAGAAGGATACAAGATTCGAGTGGACTGCTGATCAGGAGAACGCTTTTCTAAATCTGAAAGCAAAATTAACCTTGCAACATATATTACAGTATCCTAATTTTCCAAAGAGTTTATCCTCACTACAGATGCAAGCAACCAGGGACTAGGGCAGTATTATCCCAAGGCGAAATTGGCAAAAATTGCCAATATCATACAACAGTAGAAACAGAAAAGAATTATACCACAAGTGAGAAAGAATTACTCGCAATAGTATGGGGAGTGTAACACTTTAGACTATATTTGTACCGGAGGAAATTCAAAATTGGTAGCGACCATAAGCCGCTAACGTGGATTATGAATATTAAGGATCCAAGATCCAGACCGCTTAGAGGGCGGATTAAACTATAAGAGTACGACTATGAAATATTGTATAAAAATGTATCTTTCAATACCAACGAGGAAGCGTTAAGCAGGATTAACACGTTCAAGTAAGGAAAATACTCAGAATCCTGTGGAAGGTATAGGGGAATACAAGAAAAAGCATGACGCACTCCTAGGAGGCCATAGAGGTGTGGGGATTCGTCGTTACTCCAATGAAAACCATCTTCTTTGAAAAGTTTGTAGGTCCTGAAAA
>NW_019741850.1:0-1221 GCF_002891405.2 Cryptotermes secundus | reverse complement strand
ACTCCAAAGAACTTCGCAGAGAAGAACCGTTGCACGGTTCAGTGTACCTTGCTTATTGTATGTACTTCGTTTTGTATTGTTCCTTTTATGGTATAGTCTTTCCCTGTCTGTACCAGTGTAAGATCTACTGCCACCAGGTTAATACCCAATTGCTGTAAAATAGTAATAATAATAATCTGTACGTTCTTTTTCACTTAACAAACTTAATTTTTGCTATGGCAAATTATTTGCGTTTGTAAGTTTGGCAACTTTTACGGGTAAAGTACTCATTCATAAGAATTTAATTTCTGATGTGGGATTGTCGATGTTCCAAATGACAACCACGTGAAACTTTAACGATAGTACATATTAAATCGTTTAAACTTAATTTACAGAATACAGGATATATGCGGAAAGTTAAAAGTATGCTGACCCTCTAAGGGCATTCGTTCCACCGCGAGTGTGCCGACAGAATTCACTCCTCCGTAGCAGGTGGAGTCTTACGGCTGTTTAGCTGGCCTGTCTGGACGGTGATGCAGTGCTTAGCGCGCCGGTAGGAACGGCTGGCTCGGCGGGTTGCTGGGATTGCGAAAGTTGCGTTCGCTGGAGACTTACGGCTACTACTTTTGTTGCCTGGTCGCTGGAGGCTTGCGGCAACTACGTCAGTTGCCTGGTCGCAGTGAAGAGCTGATGTCTCTAGCGACTATTCGCTCTAAACTGAGCGCGTTGACCGATATTACGGCAGCTGATTGAATTGACTGGCCGCAGTGCGGCAGTTGTCGGAAGTTGCCTGGTCACAGTGCGGCAGTTGTCGGAAGTTGCCTATTTGCGGAGCGCGGTCGCTGGAGTGGCCGCAGCTACGACAGTTTCCCAGTGAGTCGGGCATGACCGCCGGCCAGCCGAGGCAGCCGAGTTGCCCAGNAGTGAGTCGGGCATGACCGCCGGAGAGCCGAGGCAGCCGTCCCTGACGCAGCGAAGTGCCGATGACTCCGAAGACCGATCGCAATGTACTAAGTTGCATAGCTGACTGGCTGGGGTGGTCACTGACTGGCTGATGTGGTCACTGACGACTTGCGAGTCAAAGTCAAAGTCATGTTGCAACTGACGGTCAGTCAGTCTGTCTGTCTTGGTGTCGAGCGCCAGCTGGGGCTCATGAGCAGATGTTGTCTTCTTTGTGAAAGTTGCTGTCCTGCCCACTTGGGGCGCCCTCTCTGACTAGAGGTCGGGTCTGTCATTTGTCAG
>NW_019741849.1:0-1094 GCF_002891405.2 Cryptotermes secundus | reverse complement strand
CTTGCTTGATTGCATTGCTAGGCTTCCCAGCTTTGCGTTTCTAAAATCTTATCTTTGCGTGGCTAACTTGTTAGATTTGCATTGCCAACTTGCTACCTTGCTAGATTTGGTTGCTAGCTTGCTATCTTTGTGTTGCAACTTCCCGTTGCTAGCTTGCTACCTTTCCTTTGCTAGATTGCTAGGTTGCTAGATATTCGTTGCTACATTAGTAGCTTTGCGTTGCTAGCTTGCCTGCTTAGCGTTGGAAGCTTGCCAGCTCTGCGTTGATAGCTCGCCAGCTTTGAGTTGCTATCTTGTTAGATTGGTAGATTTGCGTTGATAACCTGCTTGCTTTGCGTTGCCATCTTGCTAGCATTGAGTTGCTAGGTTGCTAGATTTTTTTTGCTAGCTTGCTAAATTTGCCTTGTTAGCTTAATAAAATTTTGCGTTGCTAGGTAGCTAGCTTTCCTTGCCAGCTTTCTTGTTTGGAGTTGCTATCTTGTTTGTTTGCGTTGCTAGCTTGTTAGGTTTGCGTTGCTCACTTGCTAGCTCTGCGTAGGTAGCTTGCTAGAATGCTAGGTTTTGCGTTGCTATGTTGCTATTTTTACTTTGATATCTTACTAGATATTCGTTGGTAACTTGCCAGCTTTGCGTTTCTAACTTCCTTGCTTTGCGTTGCTAGCTTGTTAGCTTTGCGTTGCTAACATTCTAGCCTGATAGATTTGCGTTGCTGGCTTGCTAGCTTTGCGTTGCAACCTTTGCTTTACTAGCTTGCTAGCTTTGCGTTGTTAGCGTGCCAGCTTTACGTTGCTAGCTTCCCAGCATTGCGTTGCTACCTGGCCAGATTTGCGTTGCAAACTTGCCAGCTTTGTGTTGCTGGCTTGCAAGTTTCATTGCAAGCTTGCCAGCTTTGCGTTGCTAGCTTGCTAGATTTGCGTGGCTAAATTGCTAGCTTTTGTTTGCTACCTTGCAAGCTTTCCGTTGCTAGATTGTTAGCTTTGCGTTCTAGCTTACTTGCTTTGCGTTGCTTGCTTGTTGGGTCTGCGTTTCTAGCTTAGTTGAATGAGATATTAGCTTGCTATCTTAGCGTTGCCAGCTTGATAGGTTTGCGTTTG
>NW_019741848.1:0-619 GCF_002891405.2 Cryptotermes secundus | reverse complement strand
TAGCTTGCTAGATTTGCGTGGTTAGCTTGCAGATTGGCGTTTCTCACTAGTTAACTTTGCGTTGTAAGCTTGGTAGATTTGCGTTGCTAGCTTGCTAGCTTTGCATTGCCAGCTTCATACGTTTTCGTTGCTACATTGCTAGCTTCCTAGCTATGCGTTGCTAGCTAGCTTGTTTTGCGTTGCTAGCTTGCTAGCTTTGAATTGGTAGCTTGCTATATTTCTAAATTTGCGTTGCTAACTTGCTAGCTTTGTGTAGCTATCTTGCTATGTTTGCGTTGCTAGCTTGCTAGTTTTGCGTTGCTAGCTTGGTTGTTTTGCGTTGCTAAGTTTGTTAGCTTTGCGTTGCTAGCTTTCTTGCTTATCGTTGCTCGCTTGCTAGTTTTGCGTTGCCAGCTTGGTAGCTTTGCGTTCTAGCTTGCTAGCTTTGCGTTTTTGTTTTTTGCTTTGCGTTGCTAGCTTTCTATCTTTGCGTTGCTAGCTTGCTAGGTATGCGTTGCTACCTTGCCAGCTTTGCGTTGATAGCTTGCCACATTATCGTTGCTAGCTTGCCTGATTTGCTTTTATAGATTGCCACCTTTGCGTTGCTAGCTTGCTAGCTTTGCGTTGCTAGCTCTGCGTT
>NW_019741847.1:270-505 GCF_002891405.2 Cryptotermes secundus | reverse complement strand
CGTTGCTACTTTGTCAGCTCTGCGTTGCTACCTTGCCAGCTTTGCTTTGTTAGCTTGCTAGATTTGCACGGCAAGCTTGCAAGCTTTGCTTTTCTACCTTTCTAGCTTTCCGTTACTAACTTACTAGCTTTGCGTTACTAGCTTGCTAGCATTGCTTTGCTAGATAGCCAGCCAGCTTTGCTTTCTAACTTGACATCTTTGCGTTTCTAGCTTGCTATATATGCGTGGCTAGCTT
>NW_019741847.1:0-151 GCF_002891405.2 Cryptotermes secundus | reverse complement strand
TTGCCTTGCTAGCTTACCAGCTTTCCGTTGCTTGCTTGCTAGCTTTCCTTTTCTAGCTTGCTAGCATTGCGTTGCTAGCTTGCTAGCTTTCCGATGCTAGCTTGCATGCTTTGCGTTGCAAGCTTTTCATCTTTACTTTGTTAGCTTGCAA
>NW_019741846.1:0-245 GCF_002891405.2 Cryptotermes secundus | reverse complement strand
ATACCAAGCTAGCAACTCAAAGATAGCAAGCTAGCAACGCAAACCTAGCAAGCTAGAACGCAGAGCTATCAAGCTAGCAATGCATAGCTGCATAGCTACCAAGCAGAAGTACCAAGATAGCAACGAATTTCTAGCAAACTAGCAACTCAAAGAAAGCAAGCTAGAAAAGAAAAGCTAGCAAGCTAGATACGCACAGATATTAAGCAAGCAAGAAACGCAAAGGTAACAAGCTAGCAACGCAAATC
>NW_019741845.1:0-1037 GCF_002891405.2 Cryptotermes secundus | reverse complement strand
TATAACAAAATGCCGAAGCTTGTGTATAATCAGTGATAATGTAAAGCACGATACAGCCACAGTTCATGCGTTCCAAAAATTTCTTATCACAGATATAAAAGAAAATGTGCCTTCAGTCAGGAAAGTTATTTATTTCAGTGATGGGGCTGGAAGCCAATATAAGAACAAAAAGAGTCTATCCAATTTATGTCATCGCTATGAAGACTTCGGACTTGAAGCAGAATGGAACTTCTTGCCACCTCACACGGGAAGAATGCCTATGATGGTACTAGCAGCACCATGAAGAGGCAAGCAGCGAAAGCCAGTCTTCAAAGAACTAATTTTAATCAAATCATGTGCCCACTAGAATTGTAAATATTCTGCACAGAAAATATACCAGGGATAGTTTACTTTTTTGTGCCAAAAGAGGAAGTTACAAGAAATGAAATCATTCTAAAAAGCAGGTTCCAAAAGTGCAAAACTGTGCCCCACAAAAGACGAAAACACCGGGTCATCCCTCTGGAGGAAAACACGGTCAAGTATTATAAAACATCCAAGACCGATGATTTCAAAGACATCGTGATAGTGGACACTTACTACACTACGTGTACTTTCAAACAAACCGGACAATTTTCATTGGAGTACACAAAGAACTAATATCATTGGATGCAGGTAAGCCAATTGTTGAGGTGTTGATTTTTTTGGTAAACTTCAAAGTGCCCACAACTTCGCTATTAATTGAATATCAAAGTTGCAATTTTAACGGCTAGTTACTCTAGAATAAGCAGCCTCCGTAGTCTAGAGGTAACATTCCCACCTCATGACTCGTAGTACACGGGTTCAAACCAGGCAGAGGTCGTGGAATTTTTAAGGGCGGAAAAATTCAGGGAACAAGTCCTCCGGGAGGACAGATACAGAAGATTACGCAAACCTCCATTTGAGCCAAAAACGCGTTTTTTCACATTATAAAAACGGCTGTACCAGGGGAACTTAGCAGATTACATTTTTTTTAAATACAGTAGAACTTGGTTATAACATCATCAAAGGTACCTAAAAAT
>NW_019741844.1:0-560 GCF_002891405.2 Cryptotermes secundus | reverse complement strand
ATACTGACCGGCAGCAGTCAGAACCATCCTCTCGTCTAAGACGAATTCGCATTATGCAACACGCAAAAGTCTTGGGAAGGTCCGAAATATGATGATGGTTCTCAACGGGGCCAGAATGCAGGATTGACTGAGCTGGCGAGGACCAGTAGCAATTTTGCCGTAACCGAAACGGAACGTCACACGACTATGCCAGATTCCTGCAGCTGAGCTGCGACCCGATGCTACGCACAATATAACACATTTACGTAGAAATTTACGTAGTACAGCAATATGTTGATAATGAACGTACAAATACAGAAAGGGCGAATATAAATCCCCTACCCACATTAGAATCCTAGAAAGAGTGCCGCGCCATAACTCAAGAGGTTAGTCGCTGGCTACCCACTGCGGCGGCCCGGGTTCTTTCCTGGGTCTGGTAAAGTGGGATCTGTTTTGGACAGAATGGCGCTGGGGCGGGTTTTCTCAGCGTACTTCGATTTCCCCTGCCAAACTTCATTCCATCAAATTCTCTTTCTTCATATCACCCGGGGCAGGCTACAATAGGCCGATCAGAGGCCGAC
>NW_019741843.1:0-491 GCF_002891405.2 Cryptotermes secundus | reverse complement strand
GCTAAGTACATACTACTTCCCAGGACAACAGACAGCAACGAACGAGTCGCTACAAGGTAACAATTCGCTAAAAACAAGATTCTCATGACAACAAACTGGACAACAGAGGATAATTAAATGTTCTATGTGGTGTTTTCTATGCTGGCCGCCTAGCTGTTACAAAGTGAGTAGAGATCCAGAATTCGAGAGACGAGAGACCAGCCCGAGACTAGTGAGAGATTCTTCAAACAAACTTCATTAACGAGTTCAATATATGAGCTGTTATACTCAGCTGTGATTGTAATAGAAGCGTCCAATAAAGCCAATCATCAGATCTACAACCCACTATCATTCGTCACTCTAACCCCTATGGTGACATTATTATTATTATGGTTCTACAGCCCTTTGTTGGGCCTTGGCCGATTTTCCAGCTTCTTGATATTTTACGCAGTTGGTAGGATTCCTTGTACGAGGGATCAGCCCTTTGCAAGGCCGCTACTTAGACACAGAAC
>NW_019741842.1:306-876 GCF_002891405.2 Cryptotermes secundus | reverse complement strand
TTTCATTTATAATATTTTGAAATCGAGAAAGAATTTTTGGTTAAATTTTTTTGAATTAGGTTTAAGAAAGTCAAAATTAGCTTAGAATATAGTTATAATGAAATCCCTCAAAATATAATAAAATTAATTAATAATTAAATAACGTAAAAATTCGTTAGATTTCCATAAACTTAGGTGGAATATTTTGAAAATTTTTTGAAATTTTATATATTAATCTGAAATCTGTAATAATTCTTGGTTAAAATTTCTTAAGTTATATCTAATTCTATCATCACCTGATATAAATTCTTTAAATTTAAGATAACTTTAAACAGAATTGACTTAAATTTCCCTAATATAATGCAGAAATCATCAATAATTTGGACATAATTCCATTTAATGAGAAGAAAACTTTCACATATTGTCTCTATTTCCTTATAGTGGCGTGAAACCGTCAAAGAATATTCGGAAAATTTTCACAAATTTGTCGATTTCGTACATAATATGTTAAAATACTTTTAATTAACTTAGAATGACTGATCATTTTATTAAAATTCATTAAACAATACATTAATTATCAGAAATTTGAAG
>NW_019741842.1:0-250 GCF_002891405.2 Cryptotermes secundus | reverse complement strand
GAATAAAATCTTTTTATAAATTCTTTGTAATTCTTTATTATGGTATAGATTTCAAGGTTTTTAGGTTGAAATGATATGAATTATGTTGAAGAAGGTCAAAATTTCTTTAGAATTCCTTACATTATCATGAAACTCTAGAAATATAATTAAAATCAAATAATTATGAAAATTATAATAAAATTGTATAGATTTCCTTTACTTTTTTTGGAATCTTTGAAAATTTTTTAAAATTCTATATATTAACTTGAAT
>NW_019741841.1:0-868 GCF_002891405.2 Cryptotermes secundus | reverse complement strand
ACTTGCCAGCTTTCCGTTGCTAGCTTGCTAGATTTACGGGGTTAGATCGAACAATTTGCGTTGCTACCTTGCTAGCTTTTCGTTGCTATCTTGCTAGCTTTGCGTTGCAAGCTTGTTAGCTTTGCGTTGCTAGATTGCTGGCTTTGCGTTGCTTGCTTGGTTTGCGTTTCTTGCTTGCTTGCTTTGCGTTGCTACCTTGTTAGCTTTGCGTTGTTAGCATGCTAGCTTTACGTTGCTAGCTTGGTAGCCTTGCGTTGCTAGCTTGCTAGCGTTGAGTTTCTATCTTGTTAGATGGCTCGATATGTGTTGCTAGCTTGATAGCTTTGCGTTAATATCTAATTAACTTTGCGTTGCTAGCTTGCTAGCTTTCCGTTGCTAGCTTGCTATCTTTTCTTTCTAGCTTGCTAGCTCTGCGTTGCTAGCTTGAGAGATTTGCGTTGCTAACTTGCCAGCTTCGCGTTGTGAGCATGCGAATTTTGCGTTGCAATCTTGCTAGATTTGCGTGGCTAGCTTGCTAGTTTCGCGTTGCTACCTTGCTAGCTTTCCGTTGCTAGCTGGCTAGCTTTGAGTTGCTAGCTTGCTAGCTCTGCGTTGCTTGCTTTCTTGCTTGATTTACGTTCATTGCTTCCTAGGTTTGCTTTGCTATATGGTTAGGTTAGCGTTCCTAGCTTGGTAGGTTTGCGTTGCTAGCTTTTTAGCATTGCGTTGCAAGCTTGCTAGCTTTGCGTTGCTATCTTAATAAATTTGCGTTGCTAATTTGGTATATTTGTAGATTTGCGATGCTAGCTTTCTAGTTTTCCGTTGCTAACATACTAGTTTTGCATTGCTAGTTTTCTAGCTTTGCGTTGCTAGCTTGCTAGGTTTGCGT
>NW_019741840.1:0-573 GCF_002891405.2 Cryptotermes secundus | reverse complement strand
AATTGACGTGACATGACGTGACTTACCGTGATTCGACGTGACTTGACGTGACTTGGCGTGAGTAACGTGACGTGACTTGGCGTGACTAGGCGTGACTTTACGTGACTTGACGTGACATGGCGTGACTTGAAGGGAGGCGAGGCTAGACGAGTCTAGGCGCTGCGAGGTGAGGCGAGGTTAGGTTAGGTTAGGTTAGGTTAGGTTATGTTAGGTTAGGTTTGCGCAGTACACTTGTCGGCATCAATCAGTAACTGAGGGTTTCCCTTCCCTCCTGTTAAGTTAGGTTGTTGAAGTGAGTTTGGGTGTGGTGACGTCACGTGACTTGAAGTGACTTGGGGTGACTAGGCGTGACTTTGCGTGACATGACGTGACTTGACGTGACTTAGCGTGATTCGACGTGACTTGGCGTAACTTTGGCTGACTTGACGGGAGGTGAGGCTAGACGGGTCTAGGTGAGGCGAGGCGAGGCGATGCGATGCGATGAGAGGCTGGGTTATGTTAGATTAGGTTAGGTTAGGTTAGGTTAATTTAGGTTAGGTTTGCGCAGTATACTTGTCGGCATCTATCAGTAAG
>NW_019741839.1:0-402 GCF_002891405.2 Cryptotermes secundus | reverse complement strand
TACTGGACTGCAATTAACTGGTGACTGACCCTGTGGCTAACTTGTAACTAACTGTGAATAGTTTTGACTGCTCCTTGTTTAGCCCTATTCTGGACAACACAGAAAACAGCCACATAAATGGCACCACCGTTGTCTGGCGCCGTGTTTGCCGATAGCCTAGCAACGCTCTCAGGAGTTGTTTACGGCTGCATAGCACCTGAGGTATCCCTTGGTCACGTCACTGCTGGTGGGGTAGGGGAAGGAGTCTTGACTTGCCTGTTACCCTAGTAATAGCGCTCCGATGGTGTTACGTCACGACTGGTGGTGGTGGTGGTGGGGTGTCCTGCATAGCATAACACGTCACAATATTATTAACTGGAATTTAACCCGTTGCCGTGGTTCGTCGTGTATGTTTCGTCAGGG
>NW_019741838.1:275-413 GCF_002891405.2 Cryptotermes secundus | reverse complement strand
GCTAGCTTTGTGTTGCTAGCTTGCTAGATTTGTGTTGCTAACTTGTTAATTTTGCTTTGCTAGCTTGGTAGCTTTGCGTTGCTAGCAGCAAGTATTGCGAACTAGCTTGCATTCTTTGCGTTGCTAACTTGCTATCTT
>NW_019741838.1:0-232 GCF_002891405.2 Cryptotermes secundus | reverse complement strand
TTCCTTTGCTAGATTGTTAGCTTTCCGCTGCTATCTTGCTAGCATGCTAGATTTGCGTTGCTACCTTGATAGCTTTGGTTGCTAGCTTGAGAGATATCCGTTCCTAGCTTGCTAACTTACTAGATTTTCATTGCTACCTTGCTAGTTTTGCGTTGCTTCTTGCCAGCTTTACGTTGTTAGATTGCCAGGTTTGCGATGCTGGCTTGCTATTTTCCGTTGCAAGCTTGCTAGC
>NW_019741837.1:471-552 GCF_002891405.2 Cryptotermes secundus | reverse complement strand
AAAATATATATTCGTCATGTATAATAATAAATTTTAAATATTAAACTTTTCAGAATTCGTCATCCTTACGTCGTATCTCAA
>NW_019741837.1:0-292 GCF_002891405.2 Cryptotermes secundus | reverse complement strand
TCGTAGCCTACATGTTCTGTGAGATTTTGTCTGGAAGTCTAAAATTAGATGATTCCTTTTTTTATTAACAATAAAATCTGTTCCAAACATGTGACTCTTCTTCTGACAACTGTAGAATACAATATGATCCCTCTTTTCCATGACTCCTTTACCCAACCACCTCAGTTCTTGTATAGCAGTGATATCTAGTTTACAGCTATCTAGTTGCTGAAGTAGCATTCTTAGTGCTCCGGCTCTGTAAAGAGATAATACTGTAACGTGTCTGGAGTCCAGAAGAGACACTTCTGTGGAA
>NW_019741836.1:0-433 GCF_002891405.2 Cryptotermes secundus | reverse complement strand
TAATGGCCCGAGAAAAGTGTGGTCTTCTGGCGGCTCCACGCACTGGCCTATCAGCTGACAAGTCTTATCGATGTTTGTCCTTGAGTGTGGTGATGACGGCTGACACTAGCCTTACCTAACCGCTGGTTAGGTCGTGGTGGGCCTGTTGCATGGCCACCGAGGTCGCCAGATCTTACGCCTCTAGATTATTACCTCTGGGGCCACATGAAGACGTTAGTCTACGAAACTAAGGTCGATTCACGAGAAGCACTGCGGGATCGTGTTTTTGCAGCGGCAGAACACATACGTCACCACCCAGGCAACATTGCTTCTGCTACCCAATCCCTCATGATGCGTTCCGAAAACTGCGTTGAGGCTGGCGGAGAGCACTTTGAACAGTTACTATAAGGCAGGTACTGTATTTTAGTACAGTTATGTAGTCGGCTTATACCAG
>NW_019741835.1:0-440 GCF_002891405.2 Cryptotermes secundus | reverse complement strand
ATGATGATGAGGATAATGATGATGATGAAGATGACGAAGACGATGAGGATGAAGATGACGATGACGATGACGGTGACGATGTCGATGACGATGACAATGACGATGGCGATGGCGATGGTGATGGCGATGGCGATNATGATGACGATGACGATGACGATGACGATGTTGAAGTTGATGAAGATGACGATGACGATGACAATGACGATGACGATGGCGATGTCGATGGAGATTACGATGATGAATACGATGACGATGACGAAGACGATGACGAAGACGATGACGATGACGATGGCGATGACGATGACGATGACGATGACGATGACGATGATGATGATGATGAAGATGATGATGACGAAGATGAACACAATGATGACGATGACGATGAAGATGACGACGACGATGACGATGGCGATGACGATGGCGATGGCGATGGCGAAGGC
>NW_019741834.1:0-374 GCF_002891405.2 Cryptotermes secundus | reverse complement strand
GGGGCATTTTTTTGTGATCTGCAGAAGGCATTTGATTGCGTTAACTCTGATATCCTATTAACAAAGTTAGAATTCTATGGAATAAGAGGAATATTCCTCAAACTAATGAAATCTTACTTGGAAGGTAGACACCAAAAAGTGGTCCTAGATAATAATTCCCCTGAGGAAAGTTCAAACTGGGGAGAAATAAAGCATGGTGTCCCCCAGGGTTCAATACTTGGACCATTGCTTTTCTTGCTTTATGTGAATGACTTACCAAAGATAGGTAATAATAAGGCTGAAATGGTTCCTTATTCGGATGATACCAGTATAATTGTTAAGAGTCTCAGCCTAACAGATTTTACTAATTGTGCTAACAAAATTCTTCAAGATAT
>NW_019741833.1:0-1279 GCF_002891405.2 Cryptotermes secundus | reverse complement strand
ACACAAGGTTCAGTAGGTGAGGCTATACCTACATACATATGTTTAAATAACTCTACTTCTTCTAGCGACAGATTAATAATTTGGAGTGGTACATACCCCCAGTATTTCACTTCCTCCCTTCCTTGGTCCTGGGTTCCTATTTTCTTGGGTTCCCATTTCCTTCATTCCTATTTCCCCGGTGTGCTTTCCTTTACTGCCCTTAAGCCCTGAATTTTGCACTGCTGTGTCAGTATGGTTACCGAATCGGTTTCCAACGGGAAGGAAACTTCCTTTTTCATGTAGTTCGATAGCTACCCCTTGTAGTCTATCAACAGCTACTCCTAGTAGTCTGTTCGGTGGCAATTCTGGCTGGCTTTCACCCGATCCGGCTTGTTCTTGGGAAGTCATTAAAATTTCCAATTTTCCACAGGGAGATTCAAACTTCTCAGCATCTTTGCTGCCCAAGGGGACTTCCGACCAACGGGGTGAACCGTGAACTTCAGTAGAGATCTCTTTACTATCACTATTACTCATGGTAGCTACTATTCGCGCTATATAAATTCCTGGTAGCCCTATTTCAGGATCTACCATTACCACTTGCTTAAGAGGGGCTTTAAATCTGGTCGAGTCGCCACGTCTGACAACGACTCAACCCCGGGCTATTCTCCCAGAAAGTGGGGGTACTGAGACAGTCTCTGCGAGCTCAACAGTACCGAGGCAACTCTCATCCTCCGTCCAACCATCTGTCGGATCCAGAGCCTCCTCCGACTCGTGGGTGATCAGGCCACGAGGGGATTCGTGAAGGACTTCTGGGTCGGACAGGATCCTGGCCGGCAGGCCAGTGCTCGAAAGCGGAAAGCGTTGGTTTCGGAGGGTCAACAAGTTGTCGGTTAGACTAATCTCAGCTCCCACCCGCTGCAAGAAATCCAAGCCAAGAATGCCAGCACTACAGATTTCTAACGGGCAAACAACAAATGGATGTATGAATGTCATACTTCCTGTAGATGACTTTATTTTAAATTTCACTTCCTGCACACCTAATATTTTCAAATTTGTACCAGATACTCCCCTAGCCTGCACTTGACTCTTTCTCACTTGTGCCTTACTTATGGTGGGCTTAATCAACGAAACCGTGGCGCCGGTATCTACCACGAATTCAAACCTCTCTCTCCCTATTTCAATTGTCAGCAAGGGCTCTGTCACCAGCCCCTTAGTCGCCGACGGCACAATGAGAACAGGTCCTGATGGCGGCCTGTTTTCGGGTAAGACGACGGGGTCTAATTCGTCTTCCCTATCCCGT
>NW_019741832.1:0-431 GCF_002891405.2 Cryptotermes secundus | reverse complement strand
AAACTTTGTTCAAAATTAAAATTCATAAACCATACAGGTTCGTGTTGATAACCCCTGTCGTCTCTCAAGGTGGCCGATGATGTGCCGCCTATGTAATTTGAGTAAGGAGATTCTGTAAATGTATTATGGGTACTGTATTAATATCAGCGATCCTACTATCTATATATATATATTGTCGCGTATCGGGCGTATAACACGACAAATAACTTCACGCCGTATTTTATATAGCGAATTTTATTTCACATTCGCTCTTACAATCACCCAAATTACAATCTGACGATCACTGCTATCCGCAGTATCACAAACATTACACTCCAAATGCCAGAATACAACTGACTGGCTGACTGTCTAACTCAGAACTAACGTAGCTCGAGGACTAACTCGTAGGTAGCTCCAGGACTCGCTGACTGTCTCAGTACAACTCGGCGACT
>NW_019741831.1:0-423 GCF_002891405.2 Cryptotermes secundus | reverse complement strand
TACATGACTCAAAATTCGAAAAATAAATAATTTTTATCATATATGCACTCATTATTTCTTTTAATATTTTCCCTATATAAATTACTTTGCGTAGCTTTGCTTTTAGAAATTGAGCATGAGTGCAACATTTTAGGGTTCTGTCATGTGAATTCCTAGAAATCTCAGCTCTGACTGATATGCTATTTCTGTATTATTAAAGAGTATTTGTGGTCTTAACGGATCTCTCCACTCTTTTGAATGAAATGACATGGCAGATATCTTTTTAGTATTTATTATAAGGTTATTTTTTTGAAACCATATTTCTAATTCTTTCATAATGTTCATTATTTTATATTGACAGTCAAGTTCATTTTTTCCAGTAATTAACAAATTGGTATAATCTGCATATAAAACCAGCTTTGCTCCTTGAACATTTTCTGTAAG
>NW_019741830.1:305-397 GCF_002891405.2 Cryptotermes secundus | reverse complement strand
ACACATTTTCCACTGAGGAATACGCCGATATGGTGTTTGTTTTGGATGTATGTGTTTGAAATGCGAAAGCCGCTGCTGCCGAATATCCCCGG
>NW_019741830.1:0-202 GCF_002891405.2 Cryptotermes secundus | reverse complement strand
GAACATGAAATGTGCCAGGAAGAAAACATTCTCGATGCGGTAGAGCGCAGTCCGCGTGCCAGTACAAGACGTCTAGCTCGGCGGTTCGGTGTTTCTCAGTCCATGGCGTGGAGGACTTCATGAGAACGGGCTGCATCCTTATCAGGACACCGTGCTTTTCGTCTGCAGTTCTGCAACTGGTTAAATGGAAATCGGCAGTTGT
>NW_019741829.1:0-452 GCF_002891405.2 Cryptotermes secundus | reverse complement strand
TATTTTAGTGACACAATTTAAAGTTAAAAAGAATGCTTGAATTCTGCTACCTTCTAAAATATATTTACATCATTGCAACACATTTTTTTTCTAAGTGCAATATCTGTGACTTTTACTCTCATGTGACTTTTACTCTCAGGAAAGGAAACTGCCCCTCAGTACACCTAAATCATGTTAACATTCAACAGCAGGATGTAGTAAAATACTTAGGACTACACCTGGACTCAACATTAAACTGGAAACACCATATAGCGAAGAAGAGAAAACAAATCGAAATTAAGTTCAATGAAATAAATTGGCTAATAGGTCGGAAATCTCACCTAACAATAGATAATAAACTACTGATCTACAAAACAATAATTAAACTGATATGG
The DNA here is from genome assembly GCF_002891405.2 of Cryptotermes secundus. NCBI lineage: Eukaryota > Metazoa > Arthropoda > Insecta > Blattodea > Kalotermitidae > Cryptotermes > Cryptotermes secundus. Next base: position 78 of record NW_019741829.1, on the reverse strand, counting down.
ACATACGGCATTGAGCTCTGGGGTTGTGCCAGTAGGTCCAACATAGAAATCATCCAGCGAAGTCAATCCAAAATACTT
>NW_019741828.1:0-1747 GCF_002891405.2 Cryptotermes secundus | reverse complement strand
CAGAGTCCCTACTCATACAATTCTGATATCGCATAAACTCGTGACTATTTTTTTGCTAATTTTTTCAATAATAATGTTCCACAACCTCAAGCAGAAGAAGAAATATAAAAATGCGATACTTCACAACATTCCCATAATTTTACTGCTCATGAAGCTACCCTGAAGTAAAGTGACTAGGCTGTGGGCTGGGCAGCTCAGCAATCACCGCCAACTCCTTGCAAGTGAAAGAGATCTTTCTCTGCTCCAGCATCCAGACTGACTCTGGAGCCACCCACAATCCTGTCCAATGGGGATAAACTGGTCATAACATGAAGCTCCACTCACTTCCGCTGAGTGCTGAGGTGCATTCAGCTACTACACTTTTTCTTCCCACAAACACCTTCTTGGTGTGGTAATTAATTATGAAGAACAATTTCACTGAGATCAGAGGACAGTGTCAGGAAATCAGTGGGAACCTAGAACTTTTGTAACAAGAAAAGGTTTATTTGGTAAATCTCTTCATATTGTGACATGATGCCAAAAAGCTGAAATAGTGAAGTCAGAATAGACATTCATTTCTAGGCACAACTTGGTAAACACATTCCTGTGGCAACGAATACACAAGCAACAATTGAGTAATTTCTGTTGCTATGCAATGGTGCTGTAAACATGCCTTCTCAACAGCAGAGAGGCTGTGTTTTCTGTGTTCGTGCAAAATGGTTACAAACACGAGTTCATTTGAGAAGTAGTAGTGGAGTTGGTCAAGTTTTGAGAAGCCAGGATATGAGCCTGGGAGCAGAGGAATTGAACTGAATCGGGTCTTCAAAACTGGCAGTTGCAGAATAATAGCAAGAAAGGAATTAGGCTGTAAAGGAAGACTTCATGTGTGATTTAAAGTTACATGGGACTATATAAATCCATTGCCTGAATATGACTAGTAAAGACTCAGAACCATAGTGTGTGTACGATAGTGAACTGTAAAGTGTGCGAAAATAGTGATAATGATGTACTGTCTACAGTCCAGAGTTGTGTGAATAATATATCAATAAATCCATTCATCAATTCCAGAACCTATCTATTAGTTAAGCACACAACCCCTACACATGATAATATCATCAGTAGCAGTGTACAGTGAAGTTCTTTTAGGCCATATAATGAAGTATGAAAGGATAAAAAACAATGCTTTTCTGTTTCATAGAATCATTCTTCAAAATGACATAGCCAGAGTGCCATGCATTCACACTTAAGTATCTTACTGTTATACTGCTATAATTATACTAAAACCACTGAGTAACAGCGTCAAATATTCCACAGGACGCACACTGACAGGAGACAAAAAATTAAGGTAGAATGTTAATGTTTAGGCACATTCAGACTTTTAACATATACAATGGACTATGTGGAAGCATGCCACATGTATTCTATGTGACTGTGAGGCCACAGCTTATTTAAGATTCTGTTCTTCATGGAACCAAGTGACTTTTATGACAACCCCATAAATAAAGTCATACATTTCATTTGAAGTGTAGGATTAATAAAGGGTTTATCCAAAGGGGAAGCACAAAGATCATTGAAGGTCGCAGTGCAAGGGCCAGACTTTATGGCCCATCCCTTACACACATACATACATACATACATACATGTGGAAGCATTCTATAGAAGTCCTACAAAGTTGCATTTCAAGTTTTACTCATAACAACAAATACTGCAAAATGAACCAACGACTATACAACTGTACAATTATATATTACTGAGATGAATACACATT
>NW_019741827.1:0-222 GCF_002891405.2 Cryptotermes secundus | reverse complement strand
AATTTATCAAGCTAGCACCGCTAAGCTAGCAAGCTAACAAAGCCAAGCTAGCAGGGTAGCAACTCAAAGCAAAAAAACAGCAACGCAATGCTAGCAAGCTAGCAACGCAAAGCTAGCAAGCTAGCAACGCAAATATAGAAAGCTAGCAAAGCAAAGCCAACAATCTAGCAACCCAATGTTAGCAAGCTAGCAGCGCAAAACTAACATGATAGCAACGCAAAA
>NW_019741826.1:400-705 GCF_002891405.2 Cryptotermes secundus | reverse complement strand
GCGTTCACGATGTATTGCTTTGTGCTAGAAGAAAATGGATGTTAAAATACAGGAACCCGCAACAAACCCAATTCTGACATGTGTACATGCAGGATGAGCTCACGCGTCTACATGGAAAAAAATGTATAGGAGAATGGGAGGGAACTCGAGTCGATCTGGACACTGTGAATAGGAGGACTGGAGGGACCTCGGGTCGGTCTGGACACTGTGAATAGGACTGGAGGGACCTCGAGTCGGTCTGGACACTGTGAATAGGAGGACTGGAGGGACCTCGAGTCGGTCTGGACACTGTGAATAGGAGGACT
>NW_019741825.1:285-455 GCF_002891405.2 Cryptotermes secundus | reverse complement strand
AATTTCCCGATTATAATGTAGAAATCGTCAATATTTTGGACAGAAATCCATTGAATAAAAATAAATCTTTGATATATTTTCTGTATTTCCTCATATTAAGGTGAAATCGTCAAAGAATATTCGGAAAATTTTTAATGAAATATGTTGTGTTCGTCCATAATCTGTTAAAT
>NW_019741825.1:0-205 GCF_002891405.2 Cryptotermes secundus | reverse complement strand
ATGCGATTGTTACTTTCCGAAACTTGAAGGAATTCCTTAATTTAGAGTGAAATCTTTTATAAATTTGTTGAAATTTTTTATTTTACTTGAACATTTCAAAGAGTTTTAGGTTAAAATTATAAACATTTCGTTGAATTCGTTAAAATTTATTTAAATTTCGTTAAATTAACTTCGACACTTTCAAAGTTTTTTTTTAAATTTCAGA
>NW_019741824.1:0-345 GCF_002891405.2 Cryptotermes secundus | reverse complement strand
TGACTGCGCTGGCAAGGACCAGCAGCAATTGAAAACGACAGACCCATCCTCTCGTCAGAGAGGATGATACATCAGGACTGTAACCGCAAGGGTTCAGTTGGAAAATAAAATTACTTATCATGAGTCTCAAGGGGCTTGTCGCCAAGACGAACTGATTGGCAGCAAACCACCAGTCTGGCTCTGAAGAAGAGCTAGTTGGAAGGGACACGCCAGTCAGAGCCCGGAACCAGAGGAATAAACATTTATAGAATGCGTTACCATTCAAATAATAGTGAAGACACTAATCTATGGTTCTACATCCCTTTGTTGAACCTTGGCCGCTTTTTCAGTATTTTTATCTTTTAC
>NW_019741823.1:0-1438 GCF_002891405.2 Cryptotermes secundus | reverse complement strand
TTTTCAGTTTCATGATCATTTTACAGAAGATAGGACTCCTTGGACAAGTGATGAGCACGTCGCAAGGCCTCTACCTAACCACAGGATTCACAAACACAGAATAACACATACCAAACATCCATATCTTGTGTGGGATTCGAACCCGGCTTCCGAGCGAGCAAAGAACAGTACATGCGTTAAGGTGGGAATACACGAGCGCGCCGCTGCTGTAATGCAACATAGATCGAACGGGATTCGCGACTTATTCGCTCGTGTGTACGTGACTTTGAACATGCGCAGCGCACGCCTCAAATGCCGCGCAGCGATCCGGTTCCTGTCGGTTTTTCTGACGAACACAAAGGGATTCGTTGCCGCAGTGTGGTCGGGTTCGGTTGCCATTTGTCTCGTGAAGCGCGCACGCCTCAAACATGGAGTCGTCAGAAGAAGATATTTTGGGGCTCATAGAGGCATAAGAATCATTCCCTGTACTGTGGAATCCCGGAGAATATGATTAATATAAAAAGAACAAAAAAAGTGACGCTTCCTCTTCTTCCATGGTCCTGTGGACGTCGAAGACAGAATGGAACTGAGGTACTCGCGGCTTGCGCACCCCATTCAGATGGCTCGTTGCGTGCACGTCGCTTGTTCGAGGTGCACCAAATCACTCCGCGCATCACTTGTAATGCCGCGCTACAGCCGCGGTGCGCTCATGTATTCCCACCTTAAGACCGCTCGGCTACCGTGACCTGACTGTGTCTGTCTGACTGACTGACTTGACTGATTGATCTACCGACATACAGACCGACCGACCAATAGACTAAATGTTCTTCTAAGTGACTGTTTCACCGAATGGCCTGAAGAAAAACAGCGCGGCTGTATGATTGGATTGATTGTCATAACATCTACTGACATAGGCCTACTGATTACGTGTAGGATCTTCGGTAAATAAATGACATCAATAAACAAGTTTCCTATTGTTATATAGCCTGGACTTTCATCGACATAGACACATACTCCACCAGCAAACAGGGATATCCTTGGGTTACTTAATGCATACAATGGTGAGTAATTGTACGATACTTGCTCTTTGCTGAAGACGAGAAACAAGCTCTGCGACACAAGGGCCCATCACCATTATCAGTCTCATGAACACGATAATCTTATCATCTCATCATCATACAACAGAGATTAGGCCATTTGGCCTGTTCCGCCTATAAACATAAGCCTTTGTTGGTTCCCATCTGAGTAGTGGACATTCATGTCTGCATTTTCGCGCAATTTGTAGGTACGTGCCTTCTCTCTTTCCCATGACTCACTCATGTCACTTCTTTATTGTGGTATCATTCAGTTGCATATGTCAATCTGCTTGTATAACTATTATAGTGTTTCCTCGTTGCGTGGTTATTGATCAGTGTGTATCCTAATATCCACAGGGAAGACCAAGGCGTAGATGGGTGGA
>NW_019741822.1:262-805 GCF_002891405.2 Cryptotermes secundus | reverse complement strand
TGAGCTCCACTTCTAATCTTTGCCATATATTATTATAAGTATCAAATCAAGGAGGATGGGATGGTGAGGTAAGGTAAAAGGTTAAGCTCTCACTGTAACAGGCCACGAAGGCCCATAGGGTTGTGAGACATCAAGGCTCCCACAATTTCTACACAATCGATTCACAGATGGTGGTAAGGCCATCAGCCTTATGCGCTGGCCACACTTTAACCCCCAGGAAGATTACTGGTACTCATTTCTGTTAGAGTTTAAGTCAACTTCAGGGCCACAGTGGAAGAATTAAGTAAATTGAAAAAATTCAATGACCTCAACAGTAATTGAACCCACAGCTTTCCCGCTTGTAGCACAGTGCCTCAACCAACTATGCTACTGCATGCCACCCCGAGAACAGGATGGGAATGGCATACAGCAGTGTTTCTCAACCTTTTTGATGCCGCGGACCCCCTGTACCGAACGTTAATTGACAATGGCCCCCATAAAACCCCGAATGGAATTTTTTTATATTTTACATATCATGAAAGTGAAGCAGTAACTTACAATTTT
>NW_019741822.1:0-223 GCF_002891405.2 Cryptotermes secundus | reverse complement strand
AAATGGAGTTTATTCAGAAGATTACAAACATATCAATTAGGCCTAATATTATGAATTTAACACTCACCTAATCAACGATCCACACTTTAACCACCGATCCATATCTAAATAAGATTGTGAACAAACTGAAAATCAGAAGCTTCGCTGTGAACTCAATTATTTGAACAAGAGCAGGAAGACTGAATATTAAACCGAGAAAAACACACTTGTATAATATTATAAA
>NW_019741821.1:2114-2713 GCF_002891405.2 Cryptotermes secundus | reverse complement strand
TTGTTAAAGTGTACGCATTTTAATCTGTCTTAAAAACACTTAAAACTAAGTAAAAGTATCCCTGTAACAGGCCATGGAAGACCATAGGGTTGTGAGATGATGAGGTTCCCACATTTTCTAATCAGTTGTGGCCAGGTTGTCAGCCCTATGCACTGGCTGTCCTCTACCCCCAAAATATTCCAAGCGTATTCCTTGTGCTCATATTGGTTAAAGGCTGAGTTGACCCCAGGGTTGGAAGGATTAGGTCAATTGAAAAATCCAATGACATCTGGACTTGAGTACACTTAGGAATATTAATTTTTCCTGTGTATTATATAATTCATAATGGTCAAATTCAGGATTTTTTATGTATGTGAATGAAATGTTTATACTGAGATGTTTGTTTTCTGCGCTTTTAATGCAACTGTCAGAAATTACTCTTTGGTTATAGCCTCACTGTCATATTTCTGTCACTTGTTATTGATGCATGTTTTAGACTTACATGGCCATTCTCAGGTGTATCATATGTTGCAACATTTCTTCATTGTTGATTCACTCATGAATGTATGTGAATTAATTTTTGACCTTTATCTGTTGATAATTTTAATTGGAGTTCTTCA
>NW_019741821.1:0-1475 GCF_002891405.2 Cryptotermes secundus | reverse complement strand
TTCTCTGATTCCCTGTTTCAAGTGTCGAATTTTGTGAATATGAACACTGTAGACGATTTGCTTCACATGTCTCCAGAATAAAAATCTAGGGGTGTCAGCTCCGGAAAACGTGGGGGTTATTTCTTCCATCCGCCCCTCCCAATCCAGCGCCGTGGAAATGTCGCATCAAGAAATTCAGTAACAATATCAGCATAGCGCGCAGGACCACCATCTTGCTGAAAGATCACATTGTTATCATCAATTCGGAGTACTGCTAACATTTGCAACATGTCGAGGTAATTGTGTGACGTCACAGTGCGTTCTGCAAAGAAATAAGGGCTAATAACGCGATCCCTGCTAAGAGCGCACCACACTTTAACCTTAGGGCTATCACGCACATGTTCAACAAAATCATGGGGGCGTTCCTTACCCCAAATTCTTACGTTGTTTCGATGGACATGTCCCGAACATGAAAAGTGGCCTCAGCACTGAACAAACATTACACGATGTAAAAACTGCCGGTCCTTGTCAATTACATTAAGAATATCGTAAGCAAAATCGTATCTTTAGCTATTATCACCTGGGCAGACTGCATGAAACAACTGATGTTTACAACCAGTAAAATGCGGTCATGTTTTAATTTTCTCCAGTGCATTTAAGCACTGATTTCTTCGGACTGCAGATAAAACCGTTTCGATGTTCTCCACCGACTCGTCCAGAAAGATGTTTGTCCATTTGCCTTCCCGTCTCTCCCAACGACGAATGCTATTTCGTCTGGTGGTTCCTCGTTAAACACACGACGGTACTCACGTCGTATTTGAGTAAGATTCAAATTTTGCAAGTCGCAAAACACACTGCTCTTTCCTTCTAACCGTCGCCATCTTGCGTAAATCACTCGGCGAGTTAGCGTCACCTTGGATACGTTGCGCGTAACTGCTTGACCTCCCTCCCTTCCGCCAACCCTATTCAAAGTTCCACTTGTTAGATTCCGGCAATCGAGTCATTTAGAACCCCACCATGAACTTGGGACGAAGACGTATTAACAAAACGTACGCGCTTACAATTCAGGGACATTTAATGTAACTGAACTCGGTATTATTGCAATTTCATGTCCCATCCAATCAATCAGGTGGAACACAAGCGACTAGTTAATAAGCTCTGACGTGACGGAAAAATGACACGAGACTTGGAATTCTGAACATGTGGTATCTGTGTAGGGCAGATACACTGAAACTAGTAGGAAGAGAATGAGCAAAGTCAAATACAGTTTAGTTGCATTGGGTATGTACGACATGTGGGAAGGTGCCGCTGAATCTGTGTAGACAATTATGCATTTTTTCTATCAAAGCAATAATAAAAATCACTTAGAGCAGGCCATTTCATACAAAAGTAACGAGGTCAAATGTTAAGAGGGCCGAGTTTATTATTCCCAGGATCTCATACAAGATACGAAGAGGTAACTGGTGTGCCTGAGAAGAGCTCAATTGCAAATAAAA
>NW_019741820.1:0-589 GCF_002891405.2 Cryptotermes secundus | reverse complement strand
AGCAAGCTAGCAACGAAAGGCTAGCAAGCTACCTACTCAAAGCTACAAGCTAGAAACGAAAAGCTAGCAAGCAAGAAACGCAAAGAAACAAGCAAACAAAGCAAAATTAGCAAGCTAGCAACGCAAAGCAAGCACGCTACCAACTCAAAGCTGGCAAGCTAAGATCGCATAGCTGGAAAGCTACCAAAGCATATCTAGCAAGCTAGCAACGGAAAGCTAGCAAGCTAGCAATGCAAAGCTGGCAAGCTAGCAACGCAATGCTGGCAAGATAGCAATGCAAACATGCAAGCTAGGAACGCAAAGTAGCAATTTAGAAACTCAAAGCTACCAAGCTTGCAACTTAAAGCTAGCGAAGCTAGCAACGCATATCTAGTAAAATAGCAAGCTAGCAACCGAATACTAGCAAGCTAGCAACTCAAAACTAGCAATCTAGCAAGCTGGCAACGCATAGCTAGCAAGCTATCAACGCCAAGCTATCAAGGTAGCAACGCAAAGCTAGCAAGCTGGCAACGAAATGCTAGCAAGCTTGCAAAGCTAAGCTAGAAATCTAGCAACGCAAATCTAGCAAGCTAGCAACTAAAGCTAGCAA
>NW_019741819.1:0-1784 GCF_002891405.2 Cryptotermes secundus | reverse complement strand
TTGCTAGCTTTCTAGCTTTGAGTTGCTAGATTGCTAGATTGCTAGCTTTGCTTTGTAATCTTGCTAGCTTTGCGATTTTACTTGTTAGCTTTGCGTTGCTAGCTTGCTCTATTTGCTTTGCTTAGCTTGCTAACTTTGCGTAGCTAATTTCCAACCTGTGCGTTGCTAACTTGCTAGCTTGCGTTGCTAGCTTGCTAGCTTTGCGTTGCGCTCTTGCTATCTTTGCCTTGCTAGCTTGCTAGCTTTGCGTTGCGCTCTTGCTATCTTTGCCTTGCTAGCTTGCTAGCTTTGCGTTGCGCTCTTGCTATCTTTGCCTTGCTAGCTTGCTAGCTTTGCGTTGCGCTCTTGCTATCTTTGCCTTGCTAGCTTGCTAGCTTTGCGTTGCGCTCTTGCTATCTTTGCCTTGCTAGCTTGCTAGCTTTGCGTTGCGCTCTTGCTATCTTTGCCTTGCTAGCTTGCTAGCTTTGCGTTGCGCTCTTGCTATCTTTGCCTTGCTAGCTTGCTAGCTTTGCGTTGCGCTCTTGCTATCTTTGCCTTGCTAGCTTGCTAGCTTTGCGTTGCGCTCTTGCTATCTTTGCCTTGCTAGCTTGCTAGCTTTGTTTATCGATTTAACTCTGCGTTGCTAGCTTGCTAGATTGCTAGATTTGCGTTCCTACTTTGCTAGCTTTGCGTTGTTATCATACAAAATTTTAGTTGCTAGCTTGCTAGCTTTGCGTTGCGCTCTTGCTATCTTTGCCTTGCTAGCTTGCTAGCTTTGAATTGCTAACTTCCTAGCTTTGCGTTGCTAGCTTGCTAGCTTTACGTTGCTAGGTTGCTAGATTCCAGTTGCTACGTTGCTAGCTTTGCGTTTCTAGCTTGCTAGATTTCTGTTGCTATCTTGCCAACTTTGTGTACTTACCTTGCTAACTTTTGCGTTTCTAGCTTGCTAGCAAGCTAGAATTGCGTTGCTAGCTTGCTAGGTTTGAGTTGCTATCTTGCTAGCATGCTGTTGCTATCTTCCTAGCTTTCGTTTCTAACTTGCTAGCTTTGCGTTGCTTGCTTCCATGTTTTGCATTTCTTGTTTACTAGCTTTGCGTTGCTAGCTTCCTAGGTTGTTAGATATGCGTTGCTAGCTTGCTAGCTTTGCGTTTCAAACTTGTCAGCTTTGCGTTGCTAGATAACCAGCTTTGTGTTGCTATCATGCTAGCTTCGCGTTTCTAGCTTGCTAGCCTTGCGTTGCTAGTTTGCAAGATGTGCGTTGCTACGTTGCTAGCTTTGCGTTTCTTGCTTGCTAATTTTGCGTTGATAGCTTGCTAGCTATACCTTGCTAGCTTGCAAGATTTTTGTTTCTAGCTTGCTAGCTTTGCGTTGGTCGCTTGCTAACTCTGCGTTGCTAGTTTAATAAATTGCTAGATTTGCGTTCCTAGATTGCTTGCTTTGAGTTGCTATCTTACTAGATTTGATTTGCTAGCTTGCTAGCATTGCGTTGCCAGCTTGCTCACTTTGCGTTGCTAGCTTGCTAGCTTAGGGTTCCTAACTTCCTAGCTTTGCGTTACTAGCTTTCTAGTTTTGCGTTGCTAGCTTGCTAGATTTGCGTTGCTTGCTTCCTTGCTTTGCGTTTCTTGCTTGCTAGCTTTGAGTTGCTAGCTTGCTAGCACTGGGTTCCTAGTTTGCTAGCTTTGCGTTTCTAGCTTGCTAGCTTGCTAGATTTGCGTTGTTACGTTGCTATGTTTGCGTTGCTAGCTTGCCAGCCTTGCGTTTCTAGCTTGCCAGGATTGCTTTGCTAGCTTGACAGATTTGCTTTG
>NW_019741818.1:0-429 GCF_002891405.2 Cryptotermes secundus | reverse complement strand
GCTTCATATACCACTTGTTCATTTTTTCCTCTCAATCAAATAGGAATGGAGGAGTTGGTCCTTCAAATCAACACCTATCATTGACTTACTGTAGTCCAACACTGAAACAGGCTTCACCACTTCTTTGCTTCTGATTGTCACAGTCCTGGTGAAGTGACTATGATAGGTTGAGATCATAGTCAATTTTTTTTTTGTCTTGCCATTTTGTGATGGAGACAGGTCCACAATGCTGTGCCACAATTTCGCCTTTTCTTAGTTTTGTGTTTTTCACTTGCGGTGGCACGTTCTTGCGGTTCAAATTGAGCGTCCCAACACAGTCGGTCTTATATGTGTTTTCAGCGTTCTAGTTAGAAACGGTGAATTATAATAATTGTCCATCCAGGTAGTCCGGCCTTGTTTCAGCAGAGGTTCTACGAGTTGGAGAACAAT
>NW_019741817.1:0-1130 GCF_002891405.2 Cryptotermes secundus | reverse complement strand
GTCAGATTTCCTGACAGGAGTGAATCGGAAGATGGGTTTCGGCCCAATAGAGAAGGGGGACTGATCTGGTATACAGAAGGTTCCAAGACAAATAAGGGCACTGGAACTGGTGTGTACTGCTATGGCACGAGGCGGAAACTTAGTTTCAGCCTTGGGCTGTACATGACAGTACCCCAGACAGAAGTATACTCCACTAAGGCATGTATTATGGAGAATCTAGACAGGAACTACAGGAATAGGAACATCTACATTCTATCTGACAGCCAAGCTGCACTTAAAGCACTTGACGAACACCAGATCAATTCAAAATTGGCCTGGGATTGCCACCAAACTCTTATGGAACTGGCCAAACATAACAGGGTACAACTTATATGGGTGCCGGGGCATGAGGGTATTGCTGGAAACGAAACAGCAGACTAATTGGCCAAGATTGGAGCTGAACATCTGTTCATAGGACCTGAACCAGCCTGTGGCATCTCTATAGGATTTGCCAGAAAGGCAATCAGGGACTGTACAAATATTTTATTATTATTATTATGCTTCTTTACAATCTACATCATTACAGAGTATTAAGTAAATGTGTTGTAGGTGGTTAGCTTGCAAGGGAAACATCCAGTGATGTTTCTCCTACATGTAGTCTATTTCATTGATTGATAATGTCTTGGGGCCATGTTCTGTTCAGTGTTCTTGTCACCGGACCGTTGGTGTACAGACCTTCTATTAATTCGTTGTCATGCTTTACAGTTTGGTTTTGTACCTTTCAGCCATTCTTATTATTTCATTTTTGACGAAGGGTATCTTTAGGTCGTTATGGAGTGTAGGGTTGCTCACATACCGTGGCGCGTCTGCAATTGCCATTAGTGTTTTTGATTGGAATCTCTGCATGAGATTGACTGTCGACGGCTCTGCACATCCCTCGAGTTGAAGACCATAGGACCAACGCGTTGTAGAATAGTCCACAGAGAACACAGCTCCTACTGTTGCGTGTTCACTGGAACGTCTATACTGAGTAGTTGCCTAGCAATGGGTCGATACGTAACAATATATGTACGTATATTGTTGAGTTTCAAGATCATGTTTTTGAGTAATGTCTGTGTCGGAGACCCCTCCATAAGCAATACTTCTGAAAT
>NW_019741816.1:0-387 GCF_002891405.2 Cryptotermes secundus | reverse complement strand
TCTAATGAAGTATGGAATAATTCTGGGGGTAATTCATCTGACAGTGTAAAGGTATTTACATTGCATAAGAAAATTATTAGAATCATGATGGGTGTCAAATCTCATAACGCTGTAGGGATCTATTTAAGAGATTACAGTTCTTAAATCTTCCATGTGAATAAATGTATTTATTGATAAGCTTCATCAAAAATAACCTTGAACTTTTTCAGACCAATGCAGATGTACACAGTATTAACACAAGGCATAAGCACTGTCTTCATAAGCCAAATGCTAATCTGTCATCTTTCCAAAATGTGCATATTAGACTGGGATCAAAATCTTCAGTAAACTTCCATTGGACATCAAGTTTTATGAAGGAAAAAGCATGACTTAAAACAGCACTAAAAT
>NW_019741815.1:0-503 GCF_002891405.2 Cryptotermes secundus | reverse complement strand
TGTGAAAGGGCTTTACAGAATACATGTTATTGAGAATTAATGAAAATATACGCCTTGAAGACTGAAATTAATCTTAAAAATATGCTGTTAAATTTTTTTTTCAGTTCCTGTCACGCACAAAACACACGTAACAAATATTGATTAATGCTGTTTTATCTGAGAATCATGTAAGGTTCATACTATATGGGCAGAATCCAGAGCTTTCATTGTTTTGGCAGATGGCTGTACATATGGAACCGCTGTGTTTTTAAAGATTTACGGAGTACATGCAGCCTCACAAGTCTATTTGGAGAGACTGGAGTAAAGTATGAGACAGCGGCTTGATGTTTTTGGGAGTCAAAAGGGCCAACTTTAAACTTACGAGGAATAAAATTACGCCACTGAACTTGCGTGTATAGGCGTTCCACAGGAAATCCGTCTATCTGGTAGCATGGTTGCATATCCTGCGCCTTGCCACAACGACTGACGGTATGCTGGTTGCTGTGTCAGTGCTGTGTGCCTCG
>NW_019741814.1:0-383 GCF_002891405.2 Cryptotermes secundus | reverse complement strand
CCTTTGGAGAACATCTGGTTCATCTGGATAGTTATTGGCAGACTTCACGAGAAGTAGTCAACAAATGTCTAGGCAAACTCTGAATTTCGATTGCAGAGAGTAGAGTTCGCGTGCAAAAATTTGGGTAGTACCTAACTAGAAATTTGGGGATTTCTTGGATGAAGGTAACCAGACCGTAAGCGCAAGCAGATGATCCGGTTACCCACTAACAAATTATAATTTGAAAAAGTCAGTTTCGTTGTACTAACAGAATAACTAAAGGCAGTCAGAGCGCCTGTGTGAATGAGTGAGTGATTGTAAATCAACATTGTAAACAAGTTAGTCTAAGTAAAGCTTTGCTGTAAAGAAGTGAAATTGAAAGAGTATAGAGAAACTAGGGGAAA
>NW_019741813.1:274-557 GCF_002891405.2 Cryptotermes secundus | reverse complement strand
GAGACTGCAGCGAAGGGGGCCGTAATGCAAATGACAGAGACGGCTGGAGATATCTCATAAGAGGCCAGTGTTTAAAGAGGAGTAAATATGTAAACTGGCCGGTCACGGTAGCCGAGCGGTCTAAGTCATGCGCTGTCTTCGCTCGTTCGAAAACCGGGGTCATGGGTTCGAATCCTACTCAGGGCATGGATGTTCAGTGTTTGTGTGTGCGCGTTCTTCTGTGTTTGTGTACAGGTAGAGGTCTTACGACGAGCTGATTACCCGCCCAAGGTGTCCTAACGTA
>NW_019741813.1:0-225 GCF_002891405.2 Cryptotermes secundus | reverse complement strand
TGGTAGGCCAAGGACCAAATTGGGGCTGTAGCGCCAAAGGGGGAGAAAAATACGTAAACTAAGTCCCAGCTGTCACCGAACTTTACGGAACAGAGTCCTTCTTGAGAAGCTAATAGTCGCTTAGTTAGTCAGTAAACATGCAGACGAATTCAGTTGAAACACACTCTCTCTCTCTCCCTCCATATTGTTTTAAGATCTTTTTCATTCCAAGTTCACATTTCATGT
>NW_019741812.1:181-529 GCF_002891405.2 Cryptotermes secundus | reverse complement strand
TAGCTGCCGAAAACACTGCTGAAACATAGTGGCAGGAAATTCCCGCACGGCGACTCTTGTGGCAATGACCACCTCCTTGGACGGCTGAAATCTACGGCCTTGTAGCTTTACTTTCAAGCGGTGAAAGAGAAAGAAATCGCACGGTGCGAGATCAGGTGAGTACGGAGGGCGTGGCAAAACGGTGACCTGTTGCCGTGCCAGTTCCTCTCGGGTAAGAACAGAGCGATGTGCAGGGGCGTTGTCTTGTAGTAACAGCAAATTCTTCCTACGCTAAACATTTCGCTAGGGTATCTGCCTAGTTTCTGGCAGAATTTGATGTTTGCCCGCTGTTCAAACTGCCACATTTTC
>NW_019741812.1:0-162 GCF_002891405.2 Cryptotermes secundus | reverse complement strand
CTGCAGTTCACAACAGAGGCAGTAGTTCTGCTTACACTGTTTGCACACAACTGCCTCTTGTTGTGATGAGAGATGAACGAACAGGGCATCATACCGTGCCTCAGCCTATCCGCTGTGGTGCACTGCAACTACGCTTTGCGGCCAGTCCACGAAGTTATTGAC
>NW_019741811.1:0-1581 GCF_002891405.2 Cryptotermes secundus | reverse complement strand
CGCGACTGCGTGCGTTATGCTGTTGGGTCTGCTGGGTATGTGTATGTGTATACACGATAGGGAAGAAGAGCTCCAACAGAGTAGGATGAACAGGACTGGCGTAATAAGATACGACGTAGCGATCGGGAACCCTGAACAGTTTTAATATTTTTACGATTGACATTTGTCAATATATATGATGGACATATATTTTAGTTATTTTAAAGTGAAGACAAGGCATACAATGTACTAGTTTGACGTGAATTGCGTAGCACCTGAAGATGGCATTCTTATGCCGGAACATGTAGTGAGAGTGAGAGAAGAAGATAGATAAGTGTATGCACTGCAAGACGGAATAAACAAATCATCAACTTAAATCAGTGCAACAGGACGCTAAAATATAACATTATTCAGTTCAGTTCAGTTCAGCAGTATATTCAGCCACACAGCAAGCAACTTCAGCCAGCAGGCTTCGTCACCAGCGCTCGGTCTTCGGAGACATCGGCAGGCTGCGCCGGGCACGACTGCCTCGGCCCTCCGGCGCTCTCACACCCGACTCACTGGGGCACCGCGTCTGGACTCGCCGGTGGTCGTGTTACAGTCCGACTCACTGGGCATCTGGCGAAGCCACTGCCTCATGGCTCCTGCGACCGCGCTCAACGACTAGCCTTTCACCACCAGCAGCAACCTCCGCAATTTGCCACACGGCAACCAAGCAACCTCCAGCCACGGCCGCACTGCGGCCAGGCCACTCGCCTTTCACTAGCCTTTCTCCTTACCGGCGCGCGCCGCGTTACCTCACCGGTCAATCATCTCAGCAGCCACGGTCCTTTTCAGGGCCAACAAACTTTTCCGAAGAAGTGGGTTGTCATCGGAGTAATGACAAGACTACACACACATCGACGACAAGAGAACCCCACACCTTCTAATAATTTATTTAACTGTTTGAATATTTTTGTTATTATTCTGTTTTATCATTATTGTGGGTGTATTCCTTCTTATTTTTCTCCATATTATGCTGTCCAGTACTGAACTGATGAACATGAATATAAGATTTCCAATAATCATTGCATTTCCTTATGATATGTTATTAATTTTGCCGAATAATCCTGTCCAGTACTGCAATGTAAGATTAATGTCAGATGTCCAGTGTTCTGTAAGATATGTTATTAATTTTGCCAAATAATCCTGTCCAGTACTGTAATGTAAGATGAATGTTAGATTTCCAGTATTCTGTAAGCTATTTTGTTAATTCTGCTAAATATTCGTGTCCAGTGCTGTAATTGAAGATGAATATCAGATTTCCAATATTCTGTAAGATATGTTATTATATTTGCAATTTTATCTTGTCCAGTACTGAAGTGGAAGATGAATATCAGATTTCCAATATTCTGTAAGATATGTTATTATATTTGCAATTTTATCTTGTCCAGTACTGAAGTGGAAGATGAATATCAGATTTCCAGTATCCTGTAAGCTATGTTATTAATTTTGCCATATAATCAAGTCCAGTACTGTAATGGAAGGAATATCATATTTTTGGTATTTTGTAAGATATTGTGGGGGTCTTATGTAGTTTTGTCATTACTCCAATGACAACCC
>NW_019741810.1:0-771 GCF_002891405.2 Cryptotermes secundus | reverse complement strand
CTTAAACTTGGCGGCGGTCAGGCATACGACCGTTCAAGTGACTAACTGCCGTGATAGCTAATACTACTAGGATATTTATACTTATATAAAAAGGGCATAATCCGCTGTACCTAGCCTGGACTGACGGAGGCCGTGTATATATGTACATTTAAATAAGAAATAAGTGTATTATAAATATGTGTAAATACAGACAGTGGACTTAGTACTACAGACTGCCTGACAAGTGACAGACCCGACCTCTCGTCAGAGAGGGCGCTACACATGGACAAGACAGTAAATTTCATTCAAAAGAAATATCTGGTCATGAGCCCCAGCTGGGGCTCGACACCAAGACAGACAGACTGACTGACCGTCAGTTGCAACGTGACTCAGACTCAGACTCAGCGTTGCAGAAATGCGTGATACTTAAAAAGGCATTTGAACGGGGAGTGGATTGATTCGACGATCAAGCCACGAAGATAGAGATCCGAGACTGAAGATAGACGGAGAGAGATTCGGACGGACATCGATTCGAGTGGATGGATTTGGGAGTTAGGTTGAGTGAGTGGAGTTGAGGAGTTCGATTCGGAGTTAGTGTGCTGTTGTATAAGTCTGAGCGGATTGGATTCGATGCGGAATCGGGATCGAGTGGTGGATTCGAGATTGTCTGTTTGACAGGACAGGACTGATTCACGCTCAAGGAGAGCATAAAGGAGTTATATTGCTGGTAGTTCCGAAAATTTCAGTCCTTTGTTGTTAAAATTATCAGATTTACTGTGCCTGTGCCGTGTC
>NW_019741809.1:0-499 GCF_002891405.2 Cryptotermes secundus | reverse complement strand
AGATTATGTTCAAATTTTCAATCCTGGTCGTGTGTGTACAATTTTCATTTTCCGTATGAGAATATGTTGCATATTTGACTCAACATTTCATCATGCATTTCTGATGCAATACCCAGGACGGGACTTCCCCGATCCCTCTACTCGTAACTTGCCTCATCCGCGTATCATCAAAGTGGCCGCGAGGAGATTAGTCGGAAGCGTTCACATGTAGCCGCTATCAACGTAATACTATTCATCTGATAACGGACTTCACTTATTTATTTCGGAAGTCTCCACAAGGTTCGTTACGCTTCTTCATTTGAAGCGGGGGGCCATTAACATTAGTGGTGACTAGTCTGTAGTTAAGTTTGTTTAGCTTTCTGTAGTCATGCCGAGAGTGAAAGTAAGTCAGAAAACTAAATTACAGCTGTATCAGCAGAAGTTCAAAGGAGGGATGATAAATACGGATAACGAAGTTCCTTATTGCCGAGCGTGTGAGAAAACATTTGGTTGTGAAAAA
>NW_019741808.1:0-657 GCF_002891405.2 Cryptotermes secundus | reverse complement strand
ACCGGCCACGTCCTCAATGCTGCACAAGATGTCGAATAAGCGCCTTTACTGGGTTTCGACCTCGGGGTACTGCTGTATAATTTCTTTAACATTTAAACTACTAATGACCCCATATGGGGTCGCAAAAATAAACTCAGCCGTACGAATGACCCATCATGGGGTCGCAAAGTCCGCGCGTTCGCACGTTGCTTTAAAATCTAGTTTTAAGATAGAAATTCTTTTCCTGCTTACATAATTTTTGGCCACCATCTGCATGGTTTGTCTGTCTTCCCACCTGCGTCATCTACCGGAATGTTGCCTTCGTGTGGAAATCTCGGAAACATCCGGAAACGCAGAGTCCGATTTCGAACTTCTCGCACTTTGTCCGGACGCCTCTTCGTTTCCCACGCGAAGAGCAAACACGACATCTCAACTTCGAACTAGAGGAAGTCGGCCAATGTTGTGTTGTGATCTCCCCTATGCGAGATGGCTCCGATCTAACAGCCGGGGTTCGACCCCTGGGCCGTTGAGGGCGAGGTGGACCCCTTCCAGCAAACTCCAGCATGTTCCGCACAAGGGCGAGACGAAAATCTCTGTGCGTCCAATTCGCGCCACAGGATTTCAACCGGATGGGGCTGTTCAGAATCGTCAGATCCAGGAGATGGAAAAATAGTTTAT
>NW_019741807.1:0-418 GCF_002891405.2 Cryptotermes secundus | reverse complement strand
AATCTTAATTCTTAGCTGCCTACAGGTTCTGAAATGTGAACTGGTGTCCCATTGGTATTTACTAGCACTGGGTTGTACATAGTTGGTAACGAATTCGGACTGAACTAATAAAGCCTAGATTTGTCTTGCCCAGAATTTTAGTCCTACAAGTAATGTGCTATGTTAAGAAATGTAAGTGTGAAATTCAACCATAAAATGCAAAACAGCCTTTGGGGTATTGTGCACAGATGTTCATAGGATTGAATCTTAATTGAGTCACAAAATTTCATCACATGCACATATATGACAGATGGTTATTCATCATTAGCAGCAGCAGATCTAAGCCTGAGTGTGTTTCTGTTGCTTGGAACGTGTGAGATTACTGACTCCACGTAACTTGAACATACACAAAGAAAATATATGGCCCTTGCCACAGTAG
>NW_019741806.1:0-647 GCF_002891405.2 Cryptotermes secundus | reverse complement strand
AGTGTTTATTAGAGGGACAAACGCCAAACAATGAGAAGTCCCTAAAATTGGTGGGAGGAACACAAAGGCTAACATTTTCCAAAAGAGAAGTGCAGGATTTCAGAAGACAAAAGACCTGAACAAGAAAAAGTGCATCAACGTGATGTCTCCGTTTATGTAAAGATTATAGACTTAATTTCTCTAAAACATCAGTATAATTATATGAAACATGAGGAAAAAAAGGTTAAAAACAGACGGACGCAAACTTCTGCTGGATGCGTTCAAGCTTTGTGGCATCAGTTGAGGTGATGGAGTTCCAAACTACTGCGGCATATTCCAACTTGGACCTGACTAAAGTAAAATATAGTACATATAGACTCTCCAGGGAGGAAAGCCGGTAGGTAATGGAGGGAATCAGGCCTAAAAGCTTTATGCATTCAGAAAATATGTAATTAACATGTGTGTGAAAATGTAACTTTGAATCAAAGAAAACACCCAGGTCCTTAATATTGCTGGTGCATGTAATGATAGCATGACAAAGCTGACATTCCTAGCTTAGAAAATTTGTTTTTTCTGGCGTATGATACAACACGCGTTTTAGCAATATTAAGTTTCATGCAGTTAGCAGTGCACCAGTCACTTACAGAATTAATGTCTGATTGAAGTAA
>NW_019741805.1:284-783 GCF_002891405.2 Cryptotermes secundus | reverse complement strand
TAATATGTTTTCACAACTTTAGAAACACAACAGAAAGAATGGAAAGGAAAAGAAACGTGAGAAAGTAGAAAGAAGTTAATAAAAATGAGTCAGGAGGAAACATAGAACAAGGGAGGCAGAAATTATAAAAATAAAATAAGACATATTAAATGTGACAGCGTAGTTGGTTGAGACACTATGCTACAGGCCGGAAGGTCGCAGGATAGAATCCAAACGAGGTGGATTTTTTCAATTGACTTAATCCTTCCAGCAGCCCTGGGGTCGATTCACCCTCTAACAGAAATGAGTACCAGGACTATTCCTTGGGGGTAAACGGCAGCCGGCGCGTAAGGCTGACAACCTTACCGCCATCTGTGAGCCACTGTCTAGAAAATGTGGGACCCTCAATATCTCACAACTCTATGGGCCTCCACGGCCCGGTAAGGGGATACCTTTGCTTACTTCAATTCCTAACACTTATAATTTCAGCTGAAAATGTACGCAAATGGCCGCCCAATAT
>NW_019741805.1:0-246 GCF_002891405.2 Cryptotermes secundus | reverse complement strand
TGTAGATTAATATTTCTCTATCTTTTGGCAAGTGATGCTGTGCTTTGGTACCAGACTCTAGGGATTCACATCCCGGAAGACTTCGTTTCACTAAATTTTATTGTTACCTGCCATCATCAGAAACACATATTAATAATCTTCATAGCCACAACCGTGAGAATTTCCTGCGCTGCAATAACGAGTAGTATGGTACAGCATTACCAACGTTTCGAATGAATCTGCAGCATCTATCATCAGTGAATTTCC
>NW_019741804.1:0-882 GCF_002891405.2 Cryptotermes secundus | reverse complement strand
TGGAGGTGAGTGGTCAGGTTCACGCCTCTGCCGCTTTACCCCCGGGGAAATAGCCTCCTGTATCCTTTGGACAGGAGGTTGGGTAGACCCCAGAGTCGGTCTGGAGGACGTGGGGAAGAGAAAATTCTTTACCCTACCGAGACTTAATTTCATTATTTATATTTAACTCGAGGCACAATTCTGTATCATAGAGTATGAAAAGTTACACCAAATATGGTTCCATTTTAGCTATTCAATGACCCTAGACGTATTCTTATATCAATGCCTGATGATGGTACTACGAGTCCGAAATATGTAGCAGGAAATAAATGTGGGAAAATCATCACCACCCAATGGAAAGGATCAAGCATTTTATTAGTACCTGTAGGTCTGTAGAAAAATACCTCATGGACATTCTCCGTACTTGAAGAAAGCAGTCTTCTGGGATGTGGCGTCGTGTAGATATTGTGTTAACCGACGTTTCAGAGGAACATATCTCATCCATCTTCAGGGTAGAGGAAAAGGAGAAATCCGCGAGCGAACCAGCTTGAGCAACAGACTGAGTTGCCACATCCCAGAAGACGGCTTTCTTGATAGTCACCGCCATGAAAACCTCAAATGTTACGTTCTCCGTGTTTCTTCAATACATCACTTTACCTGTTGATTAATGTTACAGAAAGCCCAGTTTTGCACGTGTTAGGTTATCCCTACCTGCTTTTCATATACGGGCTGTGCATCAGCACACACTGAGACTGAACACTGTAGGGATGTGAATTGATACCAATTGGTCCGGTAGTGGAGTGATGTTACCACGGCAATGTAGCTTTTCATTTCATAAAAGGCGAGGAATTTCTTGACTAGCTGAAGTACTGTCAGTTTCTCAAGGACGGCTCTGCTCCATGG
>NW_019741803.1:0-291 GCF_002891405.2 Cryptotermes secundus | reverse complement strand
CGTTGCTAGCTTGGAAGATTTGCTTTGCTAGCTTGCTAGCTTTGCGTTGCCAGCTTGATAGGTTTGCGTTGATACATTGCTAGCTTAGCGCTACTAGCTTGCTAGCTATGCGTTTCTAGCTAGTTAGCATTGCGTTGCTAGCTTCCTAGCTTTGATTTGCTAGCTTGCTCTCTTTGCGTTGCTAGTTTTGCGTTGCTAGCTTGGTACTTTGCTTTCCTAACTTCCTAGCTTTGCTTTGCTAGCTTACTAGTTTATGTTACTAGCTTGCTAGCTTTGAGTTGCTAGCTTGCT
>NW_019741802.1:0-391 GCF_002891405.2 Cryptotermes secundus | reverse complement strand
AGCTTGACAGTTTTGCGTTGCTATCCTGCCAGCTGTCCGTTGCTACCTTGCCAACTTTGCGTTGCTAGCTTGCCAGCCTTGCCNGCGTTCCTAACTTGCCAGCTTTGCGATTCTAGCTTGCTAGCTTTGCTTTGGTAGCTAGCTAGCTTTGCACTTCTACCTTTCTAGATTTGCGTTGCTAGCTTGCTAGCTTTTCGTTGCAATCTTTCTAGTTTTGGTTGCTTTTCTTGCTTGCCTGTTTAGGGTTTCTTGCTTGCTAGGTTTGCATTGCTAACTTGCTAGCTTTGTGTTGCTAACTTGTAAGATTTGCGTTGCTACCTTGGTAGCTTTACGTTTCTAGCTTGCAAGCTTTGCCTTGCTAGCTTGTTATTTTGGTCTTGCTAGCTAGGTA
>NW_019741801.1:0-377 GCF_002891405.2 Cryptotermes secundus | reverse complement strand
GCTCCACATGTAAATAAGGATTCCATCCCTTTCTGCGTTTTCATGCTCCACTTCGCAGGGATTATCCGCCTGCTGGTGGAAGAAACGAACAGGTACTACCACCAGCATGTAGACAGACTTCAAGACGGACCTTCTCTGTGGCCTGACGTGACCGATTCCGAGATGTTTCTGTTTCAAGGAATAATCATTCAAATGGGACATTACATTAGAGGCACATTGAAGGACTACTGGTCGACTGTAGAACAATTTACCACGCCTTTCTACTCTTAACACAATGAAACGCGGCCGTTTTCTTCATTTTGCAGAAAACAATACAGAAACTGACAGTTAATACCGACTATGGAAAATTCGGACCATCTTCGACACTCTCAATGACG
>NW_019741800.1:0-303 GCF_002891405.2 Cryptotermes secundus | reverse complement strand
AACCAGCAAGGTAGCAACGCAAACCTAGCAAGCTAGCAATTCAAACTAGCAAAGTAGCAAGCTAGAAAAGCAAAGCTAGCAAACTAGCACCTCACATCTAGCAAGCTAGGAACGCAAAGTGAGCAAGCGAGGAACTCAAAGCTCTCAAGCTAGAAACAAAGCTCGCAAGCTAGCAACCCCAAGCTAGGAAGTTAGCAAAGCAAAGCTACCAAGCTAGCAACACAAAGCTAGCAAGCCTGCAACGCAAATCTAGTAATATTGCAACTCAAAGCTAGCAAGTTAGCTACGCAAATATTGCAAGCA
>NW_019741799.1:0-552 GCF_002891405.2 Cryptotermes secundus | reverse complement strand
TGCTATCCCTCCTTTGCTAGCTTGCTACATATGCGTTGCAATCTTCCTAATTTGCGTTGCTATCTTACTAGCTTTCGTTGCTAGCTTGGTAGCTTTGGTTGCTAGCTTGCTAGCTTTGCTTTGCTAGCTTACCAGCTATGCTTTGCTAGCTTGCCAGCTTTGCGTTGGTGTCTTGCTAGATTTGCGTGTGTAACTTGTTAGATTTGCGTTGCTTCCTTGCTAGCTTCCGTTGCTAGCTTGCTAGATTTGGTTTGTTAGCTTGCAAGCTCTGAGTTTCTAGCTTGCTAGCTTCCCGTTGCTTGCTTGCTAGTTATGCGTTGGTAGCTTGCCAGCTTTGCGTTGCTAGTTTGCTAAATTTGCGTTGCTAGCTTACCATATTGCGTGCTATCTTGCCAGCATTGCTTTGCTAGCTTGCCAGCTTTGCGTTGCTAGTTTGCTAAATTTGCGTTGCTAGCTTACCATATTGCGTGCTATCTTGCCAGCATTGCTTTGCTAGCTTGCTAGATATGCGTTGCTAACTTGCCAGATTGCTTTGCTAACTTCCAAGCTTTA
>NW_019741798.1:0-371 GCF_002891405.2 Cryptotermes secundus | reverse complement strand
GATTCGCGTGGATAGCTTGCTAGTTTTGCGTTGCTAACTTCGTTACTTTGCGTTGCTATCTTGATTCTTTGCGTTGCTAGCTTGCTAGCTGGCTAGATTTGCTTGCTATCTTGCTGGCTTTGATTTGCTATCTTGGTAGCTTTGCGTTGCTAGCTTGCTAGATATGCGTTGCCAGCTTGATAGATTTGCTTTGCTAGCTGGCTATGTATGCGTTGCTAGCTTGCTAATTTTGATTTTCTAGCTGTGCAGGTTTGCGTTGCTTGCATGCTAGATTTGCGTAGATAGCTTGCTAGTTTTGAATTGCTACTTTGCTAGATTTTTTCCTTGCTTGCTATTTTGAGTTGCTATCTTGTTATCTTTCAGTTGCTAGC
>NW_019741797.1:0-853 GCF_002891405.2 Cryptotermes secundus | reverse complement strand
TTTTGAATAAGAATAAACGGAGTATAAAGAACAGACAACGTCAGTTTAGTGCCCTCGTAAACGCTATTAATCATGTTCGTCTAATCCTTGTTAAAATTGTGGCATCGAATTTGTAGGGCTGAAGATGTTGCACCTAGAATATGCCACAAGCTTATTTCATGGTGTAAAGTTAATTGTAGTGACAAACAAATATTTAAGAAAAAAGAACGATGCGTTTTATTTGAGAAATATGATATTGTATAGTACGTAATAATGTCTTACCCTGTGTGGCTGCCGGTTAGAATGCCTACACAGTAGCCCTACGAGTCGTACAGGGCAATGAAGAAAGAAACTTGGTACCTGGAGGTATATCTGGGCCACCCTGTCACTGGAGGGCATAAATACAGGTATCTGGGTCCTTCAGATTGGGGGTTGGACGCAAAGCTGACGACTTTTTTTTGCAGAAGCTAAAGAAGCGAAATTCGAATTGTCTAATTTAATAGAAAAATATGACAGAATCCTCTAAGAATGACTGTGGACCCATAAAGGGCTGTTTTTCCAAAAATGATAAAAAGCTATCCCTATAACAGGGCGTGGAGGCCCATAGGGTTGTGAGACGTCGAGGCTCCCACTTTTCCTTAGAAAACTGACTCCCAGGTGGCTGTAAGTTTGTCAGACTTACACGCCGGCCGCCCTTTACTCCCCAGAAAGATTCCTGGTACTCATTTCTGTCAGAGGCCGAGCCGACCCCAGGGCCATAGTGTGGCCGGAAGAATTAGGTCAATTGAAAACTCCACCTCATCGGGCTTTGAATCGGCGACCTTCAAGTTTGTGGCATAGTGCCTCAACCAACTACGTTACGGCGTGCCCGTTT
>NW_019741796.1:0-1185 GCF_002891405.2 Cryptotermes secundus | reverse complement strand
TTCAGCGTTATCGCTGTTTCCGCAATTTACAGTTCACCGTTGCACACGCACTAGGATTATCTGTTTCTACTAGTAGTCTCCTAACAACAACACAGACACTGTCACTTCAAATCCCTACGAAGGCTTCTACTTTACAATCACTCTGTACTCCTCTGTCCTAATCTGTATTCGATCTTCACAATTCACTCTCCATTCTCTTCCTTGTACTCTCAAATGCCTTGTGGCTTCTACTTCGCTCTTTCAGCTTACGATTGACTGCAAACGACCTTTGTTGTCGCATATAAACCTTCGACTCGGACATACAGAAGACAAGTAACGTGATTCATAGCCAGCGACTTCATTTGTACGCTGATTGTTATCTAACAACGAGCAATAAACATTCATTCACTGAGATTCAACGTTTTTGTTGCGCGTTTAAACATGTTTACTGAGTCGTTACCTAGAAATGATCACTTATTGTTGTCAAACGCTTAAGTGAGAAGGTGTTTATCGCGCCATTGCCTAGCTATACAAGTTACATTGCTCCCTCCTTAAGGTTGCTCGTCCCGAGCAGCTCCTTCATAAGGTGCCAGCCGATGCAGGTGTACTATCAACATCCAATGGTTTTCTTCTTTTTTTCCCCCCACTGTGGGCCATAACTCCTGGAGTGGCCGGTGCTCCCACATTTCCGACTCCTATTTCGTGTACGATCTCTCTTTTCGCTTCGGAGGGGGCCGATCCCTCCACAAGGTTCAGCTCCTTATTTTCCTTTTCCTGATAGAGGCCCCGAGAATTTTTTCATGATTTTCGATACAGCTTCTATTTTTGCGCGTTTTAACGTGTTTACTGAGTCGTTACCCAACAATGATCATGTATTGTTGTCAAGCGCTTAAGTGATGTGTCCATCATGCCTTTTCCTAGCTATACACGTTACTGTATTTTCTTTGTGCTATGTTGTCCTGCGTAGGCCGAGACTTTCCGATGCGCCGTTCGCCCGCGAAAGGAATCCGAAACCCCGAAAACGGGAGGTCCTGGCCCGCACTGGTTAGTCTGCAGTTCCACACAAGGATTTACACACACACACACACACACACACCTACAGTATCTCAATATTGGTTAGTGTTCATTCTGATTGTTATCTGTAACCATATTCTTACGTCACCACTTCTGGCTGTTAATTTCTGTGCTTTATTCTCGATTTTTTTT
>NW_019741795.1:0-451 GCF_002891405.2 Cryptotermes secundus | reverse complement strand
TCTCGCAGTTGGATCAACGTTACGCATCAGAAGTAGAGGACATCACCACCTCCCCACCCGAACGAGGCCCCTACACCCTACTGAGGACCGAGCTTGTGAGGCGGCTATCCCCATCACCAGAGCAGCGCATCCGGCAACTCCTNCGACCGTAAGCCGTCCCAGTTCCTGAGGTACCTCAAAAGCCTCGCACCAGAGGTGTCCGATAACGTAATGCGAAGCGTCTGGACCAGCCGGCTACCCCGCAACGTGCAGAGCTTCCTCGCCGGCCAGAACGAGAGCAACTTGGAGGCCGCAGCCCTCTGTGCAGACCGCATCTCCGAGGCCGAAGTCCGGCCAGCGCTCGCTAGCGTTGATGGACCCACGGACATCAGCGCACTTCGGCAGGAGATCGCTGATCTCTCCCGCGAAGTGGCTGCATTGAGCACCGGACAGGACCGCCTCCACGCCCGCT
>NW_019741794.1:0-3978 GCF_002891405.2 Cryptotermes secundus | reverse complement strand
ATAGAACACCGAGATCATGTGTTCGACTCCTATTTAGTGTATGAAATTTTGAGTGGGTTTGGTCTGTGTTTGTGATGTTCTATGTAGGTAGTGGCCTTGCAACGGGCTGATCCCCCGTCCGAAATGTCCTAACGACTCTGTATAGGACTAAAAACCTGAAAAGGTGCCAAGGCCCAAAGGGCCATAGAACAGCAAACAGCATGACATTCAATATTGTAATTTTAAATATGTCATAGAATAGGTGTTTAATACTTAGTTACTTCATCTCAAACTTTAAGGCAGTAAGGCCACATTTGGTCTTAGAAATAATTGGAGGTCAGAGAAACTGACCTATGGAAAGCAGGTAATTAAAACAGACTAAGTTTTAATACCACCCGGTGAAAGGTGTTTGATATTTTAAACAAAATCTAAATGAGTATTGCTCTCGCAGATTCCATGTTTTATTTCAAAGCGTGAAATTTTGGTTTGGCAGCGTATTAAAATTCCCTAGTGTCACTATGAATTATTGTATCAAAATTTCTTTCTCTATCTTCTTGACTATGAGTTACATGATTTCTTCCTGTCTATTGACATGCCAATGTCTAATCCTTTGTGTGTGTCCAGCACAGAATAACACAAGAAGAATGACAAGTGAAGAAGAGCGCCTTGCGAGATTGCGAAGGACGTTGCGTTCCTTAGCGACTCGAGTCCCAAAAGTAATTCTGAAACGAGTTGACTCAACATTTCCTGTTCTGAAGGATCAGGCTGTAAGTGTCGTGCATTCAATTACGACTTTACATCAGAAGTATTTAAGTCGTTAGGTTTCTGCATGTCATAGAAAATCCGTTCCCCTAAAGTCCAGTCTGTTATTGCTCGCCCATTTCTGTTTAAGTCACAGCTACTTTCGAAGTGGTTTCACCACAAAAATGTTGTATGAATTTGTCTTCAGGCATTTCTAATTACATGTTGATCCTTCTCAGTATGTTTGATTGAATTACTATAAGCGGATAGAAAATAGAAGACCCGATAAGATTTGCGGCTCACATGTCGATTACTGTGAAGATAATTGGCTAAGAAATATTCCAAACGCGTCATTCGCTATAACTTGTATTGTTATACTAATTATCTCAAAGTCGTTGAGAGAAGCGCAATTTTTTTTTTCGTAACGGTAAACAAATGCGACATTTGGTTATGTATGAATTTATTTCTAAATAGATTTGTCTCGTAGTAATACGTATAAATACATGGATGAAATTGATGTTGCTTTTAAATCAAATAAAAATTCCAAATTAAACATACACTCGCACCCTTAAATACACCGATAATAATTTACTAGATTACATGACTTCCTACCCGAAGGCACATAATAACTTCCATGAGAACCCAAAATCTCGCATGGTAATATTCAAAAACTCTCAGACAGCTTAAACTACCATACATAGTTCTTAACCATTCGGTAAGGTGGTCTTATAGTATTAGTTGGAATTAATTAAACTTACAGTTAGTAAATTCAGTAATCGTGGCATATACGGTAATCAAAATGCAAGTGGAGTATATCATATTTAACATAAGCCTGACAGACAGCTGGGTGTTGAATAATATGTGTATAAACACTTTCAACAAAATGAAACGTAAAAGATAGGATGTTCATAAAACTATATTCCACTGTACTTAAATATAAATAACAATTAATTAAACATTCAATTAGATGTAATAAATAATTAGCTATTGCCCATAAGTACAACCCAGTAGATTAAAGAGCCGCTGTATGTACCTTCGGGTTCGCAAATTTCTTTAAACGGAAAGAAATTACTTTCAGATGCAATTGAATGTACACTAAATCAGTGAACGTCTGAAGAAATATTCATATTAAGATATTTTTACATAAAACGTTACAGGGGAAGCTTCACCAGTCACAACTTTCAGTCTACGTTTGCCACAGTATAAAGACTGTTGTAATGCACCGTATTGCGGCGTGTGTAGGGCGCAACAGACACAAGAGACTGTATTTATGGAGAGACATTTGTGCGTGGGTTAGTTTGTATTCTGGAACACGCTGAGACACAGTACCACCTTGCTTCTTTCTCATCTGAGGGAAATCGACATGGGGAAAGCTAAAATACTGCTAAGTCTTTCAACATTACAGTTCCTGATAGTGTTTCTGTCTCTTTTAGACTGTTAAATTGGATGCAACCAGTAGAGAGTCTGCACACTTCAATAAGGATGTTAGCACCGAGGAACTCCCTGGTGAACACAGTGCAGATTTGTCAGAGTTACAGAGCGAAGGGAACTTTAATTCGTGCGAGATTTGTAAGAAAACATTTTCTCGTAGCAATAATATATCGGGACTTACAAGTGCTAGTAGCAGAGGAACAACTTCTCATTGTGAAATGTGTGTCAAATCGTTCATTGAGACGCGTAGTGCAGTGCGACTATTCAGAGGTGGTGAACGGAAGTTTTCATGCAATGTATGCACCAGAAGTTTCACTAGTCGCTATAATCTAGACAGTCATATCAGGGTACACAGTGGAGAACGACCCTTTTCTTGTGAAGTGTGCAAGAAAAGGTTCGCTCATCGCTCTAACCTAAACAGGCATCTCAGAGTACACACCGGAGAAAGACCTTTTTCGTGCAAAGTGTGTAACAAAAGGTTCCGTCAGGGCTTTCATCTAAAGACCCATCTGAGAGTACACACTGGGGAACGGTCTATATCTTGCGAAGTGTGTAAGAAAAGGTTCACTCATAGCTCTAGCCTAAACGCCCATCTCAGCATACACACCGGAGAACGACCCTTATCTTGCGAAGTGTGTAAGAAACGTTTCGTCCATCGCTTCAACCTAAACGCCCATCTCAGAATACACACCGGAGAACAGCCTTTTGTGTGCAAAGTGTGTAAGAAAAGGTTCACTAACCGTTCTCACCTAAAGACGCATCTCACAGTACACACTGGAGAAGGGCGTTTTTCATGCAAAGTGTGTAAGAAGATGTTCGGTTATCGCAGTAACCTAATCACTCATCTGAGAAGCCACAGTGGAGAACGGCCTTTTTCATGCGAAGTGTGTAAGAAAATGTTCCGTTATCGCGAGAACCTAATTCCTCATGTGAGAATACACAGTGAAGAACGGCCTTTTTCATGCGAAGTGTGTAAGAAAAATTTCACTCAGAAGTCTCACCTACACAGGCATCTCAGAGTACACAGTGCAGAACGATCTTTTTTAAACAATGTGAAGAAAAAATTTCACTCGCGTAAGAAATCTAAATGGGCGTCGCAGAGTTCACCATGAAACATGGCATTTCCACATAATGTGCACAAGAAAGCGTCCACTCACTGTGACAGTCCAAGTCTACAGAGGCCTCCTAAAATTCGCTGTTCTATGAATATGTATTTTCATTGACTGTAGTGTGATGTTCGAAGTAATCCGTTATGCTCTATTAAAAATTACAAAAATTGAAGGTTCTTTGGTGTGATACAAATTTGAGCTAGGTTCATCATGTATATAGCCTCAAAGCGTCCTTCATTAAGATTTTTTTAATAATATGCTGTCATATACTTTATAATTTTATAACTGTTCTTATTGCAAAGAATAAATATCTAACTGGTCTGCTTGAGCTACTCTCTGATTGGGCCTATGTGTACATCCTCCTTGGGCTTCTATTTCAGTGGCGCCACATTTCTGAGCATATGGAAAGAACGGAGGCAGATTGTTCAGGATGCCAAAGCCCACCCTGAGCTGTAGCCCAGAGGGGAATGACAAGATTCCAATGTCTCAAAAAACGAACATTTGTAGCAGTAGGTTTCTAGGTATTGAATGCAGTACTACGAGATTCCCAACGACTGCAAATAAAATTAAATGTCACAGATAACAAACAAGCATGAAATGGTTCAGTGCATTTGTATGTATGTGACTGTTTTACTATGTGTATATATATTGTGACGTGACGGCGGACCGCTCGGTATATATATTGTCGCGTATCGGGCGTATATCGCGACAAATAAAT
>NW_019741793.1:0-265 GCF_002891405.2 Cryptotermes secundus | reverse complement strand
ATTTTCTCTTATCCACTTCGTCCAGACCGGCTCTGGGGTCCACCCAGTCTCGTATCCAAAGGGTACCGGGGGCTCTTTCCCCAGAGGTAAAGCGGCCGGAGCTTGAAGCTGACCACTCATCTCAAACTAGTGCCCAATTCAAGAAAATGTGGCTCTACACATCCACTCCCCCATACGCCTTCAAGGTGTAGTGCATAGGTACAACATTATATTTGCATTTACCTCTATTATTATTATCATTAATATTAAAGTTATCCTTGTAACA
>NW_019741792.1:243-429 GCF_002891405.2 Cryptotermes secundus | reverse complement strand
AACCTCTAATCGAATTACTTGATGAGATAGCTAATCAAAAATATAGCATCAAAACTCTTAGCTCTGATCAAGTCAAAGTACAACCATTAGAAAGTACAGTTTACAGTACGATCCTAAAATCCCTAATTGACAAAAAAACTGAATTTTTCTCATGTAAACCAAAACAAGATAGAAGCTTTAGAGTAG
>NW_019741792.1:0-141 GCF_002891405.2 Cryptotermes secundus | reverse complement strand
AAATCCCTTACCAATATTCTATGTGGACCTAAAGCCAAAGGCTAATAATAAGGACATATTGTAACCGCACCATTGAAATCCTTCTCCCCTTCTTTTTATTTCAGTAGTTTATCAAGTAGACAATAAGAATTACGAAGAAAC
>NW_019741791.1:0-435 GCF_002891405.2 Cryptotermes secundus | reverse complement strand
GGCTTCAGCTGGATTTCAGTTTCTTGTCTCTCTGTAGTTTTCTAAATCGACATACTTTTCATGTATTTTCCTCAGCACTGCTTACATTATTATTNATTTGTTTCCTAAGCTTTGTTGTCTTCTAGGGACACTGAGGGTCACTGAGGGACCGGGGGTCTCTGCCCCACGAGTTGCCTAGCCTCATCCAAACAGTACATCTACACGCTACACGACATCGCGTGCCGTCGTTTCGGAAAGTGACGTAACGATGTCCTGGCGTCTGACCCCTCAATGCATAATGCAGGCGAAACGTCGGGGCGTCGGAGCGCGTCAAGGTCGCGGTTCACATACCTGCTGCACGCAAGGCGGCGGGGAGGGGAGGTTGCGACGCTGTCAGCAACTGATCCATACAGCGTCGTGCCGTGGTAGTATTGACGGTGAATTCGTAAGGATTTA
>NW_019741790.1:0-231 GCF_002891405.2 Cryptotermes secundus | reverse complement strand
CTGTGCTACAATCCGGAAGGTCGCGGGTTCGATTCCCGATGAGGTGATTTTTTTTAAATTGGCCTAAGCCTTCCAGTCGTGCTATGGCTCTGAGGTCGACTTATCTAACAGAAATGAGTACCAGGAATCTTCCTGCGGCTGCCGCGTAAGGCTGACAACCTCACCGCAATCTGTCAGCCAGTTGTTTAGATAATGTGGTACCCTCAACGTCTCACAACCCTATGGGCCTCC
>NW_019741789.1:570-780 GCF_002891405.2 Cryptotermes secundus | reverse complement strand
ATAAGTGTGGAGTAACTGCGGATTGCTGATTGACAGAAAAAAAAACAAAAGAAACTCGGAGAAGAACGTGTTTTATCGCCATTTTGTTCACGACGGATTTCACCATGCAAACTCTTAGGCCTATATAAATAAACGCTGTTAACAATGTCATTAACCTTTAAAGACTGAGTCAGAGTCAGAGTCAGAGTTACTTTACGACTGGAGGTTTAC
>NW_019741789.1:0-299 GCF_002891405.2 Cryptotermes secundus | reverse complement strand
TCTCTGACGAGAGGTCGGGTCTGTCATTTTCCAGTCTAAAGACTGAATTTGTTTACAATTTTATATAAAAATTCAGTTCGTACCTCACAGGAAACACATTACGTCTCCGCTACAGAGCCCAACCGGTTAATCCTGTTTAAGGAAACAGCCGCTGTTTATTGTGAGAACCATACGGAACACACAAATACACTGTGTGTGGGCAGAATGCAGAGTTTTAATATGTTAAAGCAGGTGGTACATATAATGACCACTGGGCTTTAAAGAGTTAACTCATGAAACGTCGATCCATAGTGTGGCAG
>NW_019741788.1:0-1462 GCF_002891405.2 Cryptotermes secundus | reverse complement strand
CACATTTGCATTAATTCGAATTACTGGCGTCTGTAACGGACGTCACGCATCTCACGTGCACCATTCCAATCGCGGGCCCATTACTGCTCACGTGATCGTAAATTTAAAATTCCGCCATAATTAACCCTCCTGCTGACGGCCGAGCACCACGACTGGAACTAAACTCCCTTGTACCCATTCCAGAGGAGGTTTCGTGGACCCCCGCAGTCAGTCACTTTACCTACTGAGCAATCGCGTCTCGCCAATCACTGCAAGCTTTACGAGCAAGACAACGGGTTCATTCGATTACGACGAATTAAGAGACGTCACATTAGTAATATCTTTAACCATAATTATGTGTTACTTTAATGTCTGAATTTTATTAACTTATATATTCTTCTGGGGACACGCGGTAGCGTAGTTGGTTGAGGCACTACGCTACAAGCCGGAAGTTCGTCCAAGTCCCGATGAGGTCACTGGATCTTTTCAATTGACCTAATCCTTCCAGCCTCACTATGGCCCTGGGGTCGAGTCAGCCTCTAACAGAAATGAGAACCAGGAATATTCTTTGGGGTAAAGGGCGGACGGCGCATAACGCTGACCTCACCGCCATCTGTGAGCCAACTGTCATGTGGGAACCTCAACATCTCACATCCCTATGGGCTAAACAATGTGCTCTTTCTTCTTCCAGCAATTTCAGATAATAGAGGCTCAATATAATCCTGCAAAATCACAAATAAATGTTAAATCGACAAATATACCTCGTCAAAAAAATATATAGTAGTTCTGGGAGAAACTATTCTCCTACTCTTTGATAGGACCCGGACCGCACGGAAAGAGAAGCGTCCAACGATTCTTCTACTGTTGCGTGTGTATTCATTGCTGCGGTAACGTTTTTACCGAGCCGCTGCCTAGCAACGATAAGGGGACACAAAGCCACAGACCGATGGGAGGGATATAATGAAGCACATCGCCGAGATGTGGTTAGGTGTCATGACATACACGCCAAGTTTCATACAGATTGGTTCAGGTATTCAAAGGTTTATGAGGGGGACACAGAGAGGGCATGGTGGTCGTGGAAGTCTACTTCTGTTTTCTCAAAATAAGGAAAGTACGAGAAAAACAGTACAGATCTGCCTTCAAGCAATGAAGTCTGATACCGACATTTATATCGCATTTCGGATTCAGAATGAGAACTGCGCATGTGTGGGAATTTCGTGCATGTATGTTCTTTTTCACTGTGTAAACAAGTTACTCTGCATTTGCTGCTTCAAAGTTATTATTTCAAACTGTACAGCGTCAAATCACAGGATTAATCAATTGGAAAGGATATGAAAGGAAGCGGCCCATAGGTAATTTATGGCATTCTAATGCCTTAGCATTACCGCGAGAGGCTGAAGATAATCATGAAAACGTTTCCTCATGAGTCTGTATCCCGGTCAAGATTCGAACCCATCACTCCTTAAGTATAAGTTGAAGAGGA
>NW_019741787.1:342-432 GCF_002891405.2 Cryptotermes secundus | reverse complement strand
TATGCAGAGTTTAACAGAAAAATTTTGCAAGTTTTTATGACGTGATAATTTTCGGAAATAAAATGTCCCGTAAAAATATGATTTACTACG
>NW_019741787.1:0-135 GCF_002891405.2 Cryptotermes secundus | reverse complement strand
TAACCTAACTTAACCTAACATCAGCGATCCAAGGGCCAGCCCCCAAGTTTACAAATGGGTGCGCAGTAGTTCATTGCGCACACACAAAGCTGACGTCATTTACGAACATGCTATTTACCCGAACGTAATATAGGA
>NW_019741786.1:0-1073 GCF_002891405.2 Cryptotermes secundus | reverse complement strand
GATTCCTGTGGCCCAATATCCATTGAATATGGGTAGAGAAGGAAATGAAGGCACATCAAATGCCCTTGCAGTTCAGTTGGAAGCACAGGGGAAGGTAAAGTATGCCGTTTTGGCACGTCAGGGACACTCAAAGGACAAGATAATATACTCAAAACTGACAGACTTGCTTCCAGCGGAAGTGGTGGCTGGAGATGATCCAAGCCTGGAGAGACCATCAGAAGACAATGTGCAAGAGACTACCGACAAAACTCGTCTTGCCTTGGAACGTCTCACACATACAAAGATAGCAGTTGCTATGCCAGTCAGGTGTGCACAGTATATCCGTTACACACAGTCTTGGCAAGGGGCTGCCTACAATTCAGGTGCAAAACAGCGTGTCATTCGAATGGTAAAGGCCCAGAAAGATCCAATGGAACCACCAAAATTTAAAATCAACAAGAAGATACCTCGTGGACCTCCCTCACCGCCTGTTCCAGTACTGCATTCTCCAACAAGAAAGGTGAGTGTTAAAGAAAAGAATGAGTGGAAGATTCCACCATGCATTTCCAACTGGAAGAATGCTAAGTGGTATGCAATCCCTTTGGACAAGCGTCTCGCTGCAGATGGACGTGGCCTGCAGCAGGTTCACATTAATGAGAATGTTGCCAAAGTGGCAGAGGCCCTTTATATCACTAATAGAAAGATACGTGAAGCTGTGGAGATGCGAGCCCAGCTGCAGAAAAAGTTAGCACAGAAGCAGAGGGAGAAGAAGGAGGAACATCTGCGGCAACTTGCGCAGAAGGCCAGAGAGGAAGAGGTTGGCATCAGAACTCAAGCAGCTGCCACAGATAAAGATGAAGAGGCTTGAAACCTTGATCGGCTGCGTTATGAACGCCACAAAGGTCGTCAGCGTGATCGCAACACTGCAAGAGCTGCTTCATACAAGAGGTCAAAGCTGCAGCGTGAATGGGAACGAGACATCAGTGAACAGATTGCACTGTGTTTGCCGGCCAAGAACATATCAGGTGGGGAAGTTCAGTTTGACCAGCGTTTGTTCAACACTACACAGGGCATGGACTCTGGCTATGGGGATG
>NW_019741785.1:0-475 GCF_002891405.2 Cryptotermes secundus | reverse complement strand
GTTGAAATAAGCAATTTCTGAGAAATTTAAAGAAGTTCATCTTGAACTTCAAGATAAAGTGTTACTTATGGATAACTTATTTAACGACACTCTAAGCAGGACAGACTGAAATCTGAAGTTCTCAAAAGCTATCATACTGCTTATTCAAAGCAGATCATATAAAAAATTCACTTAAAAAATATATATACAGCAATGCTTTACGTTCTCTGTCCTGTAAACCAAGCAATTTTAGGCAAAGGATTAGGAAAGTGATAAATGAGGCGAAGTGAAGTTGGGGTGGAAATAATTAAAAAGAAAAAAATTGCAGTGAAGTGAAGTGAAGTAAATGACNCAAAATTATTTTTAATACATAAATGATCGGGGGTTTCCCTTTACACAGTCAAGTCTCTTTCTTTGCTGTTTTAAATTTATGTGATACGATACATATTTCATTTTTTTTTCTCACACAATAATCATACAAAAAATTTGAAACTTC
>NW_019741784.1:0-735 GCF_002891405.2 Cryptotermes secundus | reverse complement strand
AATGAAGAGAGAGGCAACTTAATTGTAAATGAAAGTGAAGCCTTGTATCCTTAAAATTCTGGGGTACGACTCTCCTTGTCATAATTTAATGAGAGCGAGCATTCATTTTGAAAAAAAAATGTTAGAGAATGTCTTTCTTCCTTCTTAAGAAGCGTAGTAAAAACATATTTTTTTAATGCTTTCACAAAGTTTAAACAACTTCCTTTTCTTTTTTGCGGAACAAGGCTTTTACAAACTGACTTCATGGAGTGAAGTCTTTCTGGAGAACTGTTTGCCGCTCAGCCAATCGAGACATCCCACACTGTCTTTTGGAGATCGTGTGTTCATTCTTGTGTTCACTAGTGTCCGCCATTCGATCCAGTCGTGAGCCAACTGAATCCTGTCCACATCATCACAGTTGGAGATCTATTTGGAACTGACCTACCCACCAGTACTGGTTCCAGCTACACCACTGTTCTTCCAGGAATCTTTTCCTTTTTTCCGACTAAAATGTTTTATGCATTTCTTACCCCCAATATGTTCACCCGATCTTATGCACCTTAATATGATCACCTTTCTGTATATAAATATGGAAGTTGCTTCAGGTTCTTCCGTGTTCTAGTGCTGAATAAAACATCATATTCTTAAGTGATAATACGCCCAAAATGTTACCGGAAACAATTAAGGTAGTAATATAAAAATACTGAATGTTTTAACACTCAGTTGCAACATTTAACGATTCGAAACTCAAGCACT
>NW_019741783.1:0-416 GCF_002891405.2 Cryptotermes secundus | reverse complement strand
CAAATACACGTTCATGCTCTGTACTCGTACGTCATTACTCATTCATGTGTAGAGCTGAACCCTTCTTGAGAAGCCGCAAATTGTGCAGCTACTCAAATACTTCACAGCATTCATGGAAGCCCAAAGTTCATTTCCGTGTTCACGGGACCCTACCACTTATCCCTATCCTGAGCCACATGAATCCGGTCCATTCCGTCCCATCATATCTCTCTAAGATCCAGTTTAACAGTGTTCATCCACCTATGTCTTAAGTCTTCCCAGTGGCCTTTTTCCTTCTGGCCTTCTCACCAGTATCCTATATTCGTTCCTCTTCTTCCCCATTTGTGCTACATGCACTGCCTATCTCAAGACTTTGCCACGGCCATTGAACCCCTTTCTCGTCGTGCCTACCCAAATCTACCTGCTGACCACATAGG
>NW_019741782.1:0-381 GCF_002891405.2 Cryptotermes secundus | reverse complement strand
ATGGGCTGGACTTGTAGTTCGGATTGGAGGAACAATAAATGGAAAGAGAAGCTTGAACCTGAAACAACGAAATGAAGTAGAGGTGTGGGAAGTGTGATTGANGGTAATGAACCTTCGGGTTCCAAAAAATGCTGGGAAATTGAGTAGCTGTAGATTTGGCTTCTCCTCAAGAAGGGCTCAGCTCCATGAGTAAGTAAGTACGAGTAAGTAATCATTCCGCCATTGCTCTGTATTGACCCAGCCCTGCCCCCTGAGGTGTGAGATAGCCCTGTCAGGCAGCGCATTATCACATCTGACCCAACACTTGGCTGGCTGCAGGGTTACCTGCCAAGTGTGCGGACACCGGATTCGTGTGCCTTAGGACAGGGTGCAGTGACGGCT
>NW_019741781.1:0-832 GCF_002891405.2 Cryptotermes secundus | reverse complement strand
CACTCGAGGTATGGATGTCTGCGTGTATTCTGTGCTTGTGTTGTCGTGTGTAGGCAGAGGCCTTGCGGCGCTATGTTCACCCGTCCAAGGAATCCTACCGTCTGTGTATTTNCCTTGGCACTACAGCCCCAGTGGGCCTAGACCTACCTCCATGAACTTCTCCGTTCACTTCGGTTTTTCTGTATCTTACACATTCGGTAGGACTCCTTGGGCGGGTGATCAGCTCGTCGCAAGGCCTCTACCTGTACACAAATAGAGAAAAACGCACACACACAAACTAAACATCCATGCCTTGAGTGGGATTTGAACCAACGATCCCGGTTTCCAAGCGAGCGAAGACAGTACATGCTTGCAGCAATAGAAGAATTGTCACGAATAGTTAAGTAAACACTTTTCCGCGGCAGAGAATACGCAACAATATAAGAGTTGTGTTTTCCGTGCCGTCCGTGCCGAAGGGTTATAAAAAGGACAAAGACGATAGTTTAAGTCAGTTGAGTTTCGAGACGCCAGCCTGCTTTGGAACAGAGGAATTGAGTTGAGGAGCTGATGCATCAGAGTTATTGAGTGCGGTTCAGTGGAGTTGAACGTCTGGCTGCGAAGAGAAGACTTTATGTGTAATATTTTGAGTGTGTAATTCAGTGTTATAGTTTGTGTGTTAAAGTTCTTTGCCAGGACACGGCTAGTGGAAACTAATAGAATGAGGACACTAGCATGTATAACAGTGAAGTGTACAGTGTGGAAATAGCGATAGTTTTACAGTTCCTTTTTTTATTATTCTTCTTATGGAGTGAGACTGAGTCCACTTGGTATTGCGGCCACTGTTTGGCCTATC
>NW_019741780.1:0-493 GCF_002891405.2 Cryptotermes secundus | reverse complement strand
TGGGAAAGAGATATCATTGACTGTACTTTATTCGATAAAAACTAGTAAAAGAGGTAAGTTGCAACCATACAGAGTCTATTTTACATATACACAGGAACTTTACCAAACATTTGTAACTTCTAACACTTNTAAGACATACATGAAAGTGATTTAGACCAACCAAAGTGGAAGCTGATATAATGCTTTAGACTGGTTTCATTGTGGAACTCCCACATCACACTCCATCAAAATGCGTGTTGCCTGCGAGAACTGCAACATACAACAATGGGAATATAGACACAGTTCTGTCACAGAAACTGCTAAATTTTCTGAGCTATGAATATCAGCTTTGTCATGATATCATTACACGCACCAGCAGTATTAATGACCTGGGTGTTTTGTTTGATTCAAAGCTACATTTTACAAACATGTTAATTACATATATTCTGAATGCATAAAGCTTTTAGGACTTATTCGCTCCATTACCTACAGATTTTCCTCCTTGGAGTGTCTG
>NW_019741779.1:0-798 GCF_002891405.2 Cryptotermes secundus | reverse complement strand
AGTTTTTGGCGTTTCTGTGATGGTACATGAGCATACGCTGGACATTCGAAAATTTGTATATGGGAGAGATCACTCTTTTTTCCTGTCCATATTTCTTCATGCAATTGATTCTTTAGTTTCTTGTGAGGTGATCTGTTTAAAAGATATACGGCTGTTTGAGCTGCTTCAGCCCAGTATCTTTTGTTGCAGCCGGAATCATACAACATACATCTTGTTTTTTCCAAAATGCTGCGATTAGCTCTTTCGGTAGTTCCATTTTGTTGTGGGTTATACGGTACAAAGAATTCCCTTTTGATTCCCTTGTGTTTTAACATTTCATTGAATAATTTGCCACAAAATTCACCACCATTGTCGGAACGAACAGCTTTTATTGTCAATCCAGTTTCTGTCTCAATCATTTTTATAAATTCTTTAAAGGCTTCATATGTGTCACCTTTTTGTTTCAAGAAGCGAATGAAGACTTTTCTACTGTGATCATCCACAATAGTCAAAAAATATTTCGCATTCCCATAAGAGGGTACTTCAAATGGCCCAACCAGATCTAAATGCAATAGATCAAGTATTCCTTTTGACCGTTTGTTCTTTGATTGTAGGAAAGGCTTCTTTGTCATTTTGCCTTCCAGACATGGAACACATTTCTTTGACTGATCTCCTTGTTCTTGAAAATCAATGCCACTAGCTAAACCTGTTTTTAGCAACCGCATGCTAACCCTATTTAAATGCCCCAAACACCTATGCCACAACAGTTGCTCGTCAACTTGCTGGGTGCTTGCAACTTGTTCATTCTTTACAGTATTA
>NW_019741778.1:0-460 GCF_002891405.2 Cryptotermes secundus | reverse complement strand
AGCAATTGATGGAATGAAGATTGGCAGGGGAAACCGAAGTACTCTAAGAAATCCTGCCCGAGCACCACTTTGTCCATCAGAAATCCCACTTGACCAGACCCGGGATCGAACCCGGGCCGCCGCGGTGGGAAGCAAGCGACTAATCGCTTGAGCTATGGCGCGGTCTGTTCAAAGGGTAACTTCCAAATCTGTTTCCAATACAACCTCCTGCTGTGAAGGTACTGCCAGTTCGCTCTGTTCACCTACACTGCCCAATCCTTCCGGTTGTTCACATGGCCTGTTGCGAACACACTCCCCTGCCGGTAGTTCCACGTTCTCTTGATGGGACTCTGCCGCCCGAATTCCGAGCTTACTGCTTGCCATGTTCACTTTAGACACTCCTTGATTATGGCCGTAAACGACTTCCGTTCTGGTGGCTCGGATCGAAGAATTTGTAGCTCGCCGCTCCGTCCGTCTTAAC
>NW_019741777.1:0-619 GCF_002891405.2 Cryptotermes secundus | reverse complement strand
AGTGCGAAGGCTATTTAACGACATTATTCGGCAGAATAGAAGTATGGAGTATTTGAGAGTGGCGAAACAAAATAAGTGAAACAGGAATACAAAAGGTTGCCCTGTGAGGATGTAAAGTGTGATTGGAAGATTTCATATGTAATATTTGTAGTGATTGAAGCGCTAATTTCTGTGTTCAGACACGTCACTCGGAGAGGGCTAGTGTGTGCGTTCAACAGTGAATTCTGAAGTGTGTGTAAATCAGCGAAAGTGCTGTATTTAAGTGTAATTAAGAGAGCGTGTGTAACCAAGCTGCCAATAAATCCAATCATCCCAACTAGAACCCGTCATTTCGTCACGCGTACCCCCTATACGTGACAGTATAAATCTATGTGGTTTCACCATTTGTGGATTTAAAAGATGTAGAACTAATTATACTTGAAGAAACAAAAGATATATAAATATACGAGTATATGCAGACAAAATATTGATATGTCTATGCTCTCAGGAACTTGCTTCGACATTCTTTGTTCTATACATGCTGTGATGCCTGCCTACCGAGATATAAATATTGTAACGTGGATGGACACCGTGTAGCTAGGTAACTGACCGTTAAACACCTCGCGACCGAATACACGCA
>NW_019741776.1:0-437 GCF_002891405.2 Cryptotermes secundus | reverse complement strand
ATCGCACACCATGCAAGTTAGGACTGCAAATTTAGGAAGCTAGCATGTTAGAAACGCAATGGTAGCAAGCTAGCGAAGCAAAGGTAGCAAGCTAGCAACGTAAAGCTAGCAAGCTTGTAACGCAAAGATAGCAAGATAGCAACTAAAAACTCGCAAACTGGCAACGCAAATCGAGCAAGCTAGCAACGTAAAGGTACATGCTAACAACGCACAACTAGCAAGCTAGCAAGCTAGCAACGCAAAACTAGCAAGATAGCAACGCAAAGCTAGAAAACTAGCAACGAAAACCTGGCAAGCAAGAATCGCAATCAAGCAAGAAATCAAGCAAACAACGCAAAGCTAGCAAGCTAGCAACGAAAAGCTATCAAACTAGAAACGCAAAACTAGAAAGTTAGCAACGCAAAGAGTGCAAGCTAGCAAACGCTAAACTAACAAGG
>NW_019741775.1:0-463 GCF_002891405.2 Cryptotermes secundus | reverse complement strand
GCACGCAAGCAGAAAAGCAGGCAAGCAGGCAAGCATTCAAGAAGGTAAACATGCAGGCAACGAAATGCAGGCTAGCAACGGAAAGAATGTTAGCAACCCAAAAAATGCAAGCAACGAAAAATAAGCTAGCGACGCAAAGCAAGCTAGCAACGAAAAGCTAGCAAACTAGCAACGCAAAGTTAGCAAGCTATCAACGCAAAGCAAGCAAGCTAGCAACGCAAAGCCATCAAGCAAGCAACGTAAAGCTAGCAAGTTAGCAACGCAAAGCTAGAAAGCTAGCAACGCAAAGGTAGAAAGCTAGCAACGCAAAGGTAGCAAGCTAGCAACGCAAAGCAAGCAAGCAGGCAACGCAAAGCATGCAAGCAACAAAGCAAACGCAAAGTAAGCAAGCAAACAAGCAACGCAAAGCAAGCAAGCAAAAAACGAATGTAACAAACAAGCAAGTAAAGAAAAGCAAGCAAAA
>NW_019741774.1:0-514 GCF_002891405.2 Cryptotermes secundus | reverse complement strand
GGAAGCGTGGGACCCCACCCTCAACCACCCTTATAATCACGCAGATGGTTAATCGCTTGAGACCAGGATAATTCTGCGAGATTTAACAAGAAAACATTTTAAACTACAGCGCCATCTGTTGAACATTACAACATCTTTTCAACAGATGGCGCTGCACTTTTATTTCATACTTGCTTAACTCTCGCGGATTTAGTTTGGTCTCAAGTATTTAACTTTCTGCGTGACCCCAACAGCGGTCGTGGGTACGGTCCCACGTTTTGCCATCTTTGGAGTAATGTTCAACAGATGGCGCTTTTTATTACTTCATATGAATGTGAATACTATGGAAGCGTCCCATGATTCGCCATCTGTGGAGTAATGTTCAAAAGATGGCGCTATTTTCTTATTTCATATGAATACGAGGGAAGGTGGAACTCCACCCTCACCAGCTCTTGGGGTCACACAGAAAGTTAATCACTTGAAATCAAGTTATATCAGCGAGAATTAACAAGAAAATATTTAAAACTGTAGCGCC
>NW_019741773.1:0-520 GCF_002891405.2 Cryptotermes secundus | reverse complement strand
ATTATCTGCATTGAGTTCTTTTGTTGGCAACACAGCGAACAACAGTACAGTGCTCTTTGGTAGTATCGCCCTCAAGCACAGTCTTCTTTTGACTACTGAAACCAGCTTTTGAACATGCACGTGCGTGTCTGCTACCTACACTGTCAAGTACCTGGACTGTGTTGCTACATAGTGATACAAACAGGAAACCTACTGCATCCATTTCACCTGTTTCATTTCCATTTCAGACCTATCTATAGACTCTCCCTCATATCTATACCAACAATTAGCAGTGGTCAGATAATCCAATCACTGACAGCTCATGAGTAGCAGCTCAGTAAGTTGGTTGTGTTCTTAACTGCCGTCACTTTTTAGCCATGAGGCAATGAATGAATACCAAATTTTGTATATGAACTAGATAAAATGCCAAAAGAAACCTACGACATGTTGCAAACTGTCTAGGGTGATGAAGCTGTAAGTCACAACAGTGAACGTCTATCTGAATGATTTAAACAATTCAAAGATGGGCATGACGATCTTC
>NW_019741772.1:0-574 GCF_002891405.2 Cryptotermes secundus | reverse complement strand
AAGCTAATTTTAGTCTTGACCATTGTATTGTTGTGTTGCGACAGACTCTAATAAAGAACTGGAAGTACATGGTGTTATTTTGTATTTTTGAAAATATACTGGTACTGACTGCTGTTCCTATCTTTTGGTAGTATTGTTTTTTTTAAACTCTAGTGCATTATACTTGAATATGTACAAATGTACACAAAAAGGCATGCACACGCTTACACACACAAACACACATGAAAGTCTACAACAAACATTTTCTGTTGAAGACTTTACCAGCTAAATAACATTAAATCCACTATATGAAAATGTCTATATATAACAGAGTCTGTCAATAATGCAACAAAGTATTCATCATAAGTATATTTCCTCACCAATGGTATCTCCACCTTATCGTGGAGGTGGAGTTTGAGAGCTCCTGAGACCCTGAGAGCTAAGCCGGCGGTAGCGTAGCTACTGGTAGGGCCACCCATGCCTGACAGGTCAAGGGGTAGGAGCCAGACAGAGAAGGATGCCCTGATCCTCCAGTTTGGGGTTGGGTGTGAGGCCAACAACATCACACCGTAAAAACTAAATTGTTCAGAAATCC
>NW_019741771.1:526-615 GCF_002891405.2 Cryptotermes secundus | reverse complement strand
TAACATAAGTCATTACGGATTTAATAAGAGTTTTGTGGAGGGCCAATTTAATGTTAGCGTTCAATCTCTCACTTTTGAATAGGAAATAT
>NW_019741771.1:0-372 GCF_002891405.2 Cryptotermes secundus | reverse complement strand
GCGGTCGCCGACCACGAGAGAAGTAGACCCCCTGAGTCTTATCATCATTAATTTTTATATTCCAGCTCTCACACCAGGTCTCCATTGAGTTGAGACCGCGCTGGAGTTTTCTAACGATAAAACCCTCCTTGCGATCTGTCGCATATAGACAGGTGTCGTCCACAAGGAGGGCCAAGTGAATACCGTGAGTTTGGGGAGCATCATTAATATACAAGTAGGAAAGAGTAGGGGAAAGGACCGAACGTTGTGGCACCCCTGCTTGAATTTCCCTTGGCGTTGATATTTCGCCTTTCTACCGAGACCCTGAATTTACGTTTAGAAAGAAGAGACCCAATAAGTTTGGTCAAACTGTTCTTGAATTCCAATTTCGAT
>NW_019741770.1:0-224 GCF_002891405.2 Cryptotermes secundus | reverse complement strand
CAATTTAGCATGATGTTCTGGCAGTGTTTCGCCTAAAATTAATACATCATCTATGTAAACGTAACATCGATCTCCGATTGAGTCTCGAAGTATAGAAATCATCATTCTTTGAAATGTAGCTGGCGCAGCCTTCAATCCAAATTGCATACGCAAGTACTCGAAATGACCAGATGGAGTATTAAAAGCGGTTTTACACCTATCTTCTTTCTTTATAGGTATCTGAT
>NW_019741769.1:0-3908 GCF_002891405.2 Cryptotermes secundus | reverse complement strand
CTGTCAGCCCTACGCACCGGCCACCCTTTACCCCCAAGAACATTTTAAGAATATTCTTGATACTCATTTCTGTTACAGGGTGAGTAGACCCCAGGGCCATAGTGTGGCTGCAAGGATTAGGTCAACTGGAAAAAATCAAATGACCTCATCGGGACTTGAACCCATGACCTTCCGGCTTGTAGCATAGTGCCTCAACCAACTATGCTACCGCATGCCCCACTCACTTCATGTGTTGAATGAAAACAACCGGTGTTTTAAAACATACACCAACATACCAGTATGTGTATTCATAACCAACTGTGGCCTGTGATAGCTCAGCTGGTCACTGGATTTAATGCTATATCAACAAACAGTGTTAGAAGCAATCATCCGTAAAGGCAAGATGATTTTAATTGAAATATTCTGATCTTCCATGGCTGCATAAAAAGAAAACGCTGTGGCCTGTAGTCCACAAGTGAACTATACTGACTGAGCAACTGCAGCTGGTCAGCAAAGTTAGTGCCAACTTTGGCGAAGAGAAGGTGCCACGTGGTCAGTGGAATGGATCCCCCATGGCCATTAATCTCGGTTTTCTACACCAGCTATGTCTGCGTACAGGACAAAAAGTTGATGGCAGGTTGAAACAGTGATAATTACCAGATAATCTATTGAACACATACAGAAGTTTGAAAAGGCCTCGACTCAAAGTTAGAGTGTGTCTGAATTCGATCACAGACCAGGTACTTAGTCGAACGTACCTGGGAGGAGTGTGGTCTCTCAACAACATAGTGTTTTGACCGCTTTACTCCATTGGCTGATGATCTCCTGTACAGCACATACTTGCTCCTCCTTCGACCACGGTCACCAGGAGGCAGGAATCCATTGTAACTGGAACATTCAAGTCAGGACAATGAAGGTACCAAAGAAGTTTGCAAATGGTATCATATGTCCCCGTTTTCTGTACACTCAGTGAGAATGGTTATCTGCTGGTATTATTTTTATCGTTAAATCAACTACGAACAAGCTTGTACAACAAATATACATGCGATCGTAATACATTCAAATTATATGAGCATTAAAAATTAAGTTGCGAACTTTAAAAGCCCTTTTCATGGGGCACCGACATTTGTTTCGTTTGAGGGTGTGCGAAACACAAGGATATTGGGTATCATCGCTCTAAATTAAAGAGTACTGTAAAGTTATATCTTCTGGGATATAAATTTGTGTAGTCTGTTAAATATCAACTGATGTTTCGTAGGAAAATGTCGCCATCATCATCAGGATATAAGAATGGGCCAAACAAGACACTAGTATGAAACACATTGCAAGAAGGACTGCTACTAAACGGAGATACATCCCAGGAGATACACCTCTTCTAAACCACAGCTCCAAGAATCTAAAATTTTGCATGAATGAGTGCTATAATTTTGCCTGTGGTTATCTATGGGTATGAAACTTGGTCTCTGACATTAAGGGCAGAACACAGAATGAGGGTGTTTGAGCAGGGTGCTGAGGAGAATATTTAGACCAAAGAGAGATGAAGCGATGGGAGATTTGAGAAAACTGCATAAGGAGGAGCTTCATAACTTGTACTCTTCACCAAATATAATTAGAATGATCAAGTCAAGTAGGATGAGATGGGCAGGACATGTGGCACAAATGGAAGGCCAAGGCATATATGGGTGGACAATATTACAATGGATCTTAAGGAGAAATGATGGGATGGGATGGTACGATAAAAAAGTAAAGGTATCCCTGTAACATGCCGTGAAGGCCCAAAGGGTTGTGAGACCTTGAGGTCCCCACATTTTTCTAGACAATCGGCTCAAAATGGCAGTAAGGTTGTCAGCCTTACGCGCAGGCCGCCCTTTACCCCCAAGAACATTCCAAGAATATTCCTGCTACTCATTTCTGTTAGAGGCTAAGTCGATCCCAGGGCCATAGTGTGGCTGGAAGGATTACATCAACTGAAAAAAAAATCCAATGACCTCATCGGGACTTGAACCCGCGACCTTCCGACTTGTAGCATAGTGCCTCAACCAACTACGGGATCGATCTGGCTTAGGATAGGGACCAATGGAGAGCTCTTGTGAACACGGTGATGAACCTTCGGGTTCTATAAAATGCTGGGAAGATTTTGAGTAGCTGCACAACTGGCGGCTTCTCAAGAAGGGCTCAGCTGCATGAAGTTAGTTACCACTTATCCTGGTAGTTTTGGCTGCAATCGCCTTAAGATTCTCATGTTATCCGGCTCCCTAGTCCATCTAATGGGATTCGTTTAACTACCCTTAATTACATTTATGGAAGTACATCTCCAATTGGTGCCCATCCCTTTCTATACTAACCCAAATAACCATGAAGGGATGGGTGAAAGAAAGTTAAGTGGTTCAGCTACAGTACTTCACATACTGCAGTCTTCTGGGTTCTAATCCTGTGTTTCGTTCAATACTACACAGCGTTACAAACACTTCGATGTAAATTCG
The DNA here is from genome assembly GCF_002891405.2 of Cryptotermes secundus. Lineage (NCBI taxonomy): Eukaryota > Metazoa > Arthropoda > Insecta > Blattodea > Kalotermitidae > Cryptotermes > Cryptotermes secundus. The sequence continues at coordinate 1,446 of NW_019741769.1, read as the reverse complement.
TAAATTGTGCTTATTGCAACGTTTGAAATAAGAACACGACTCTGGAATAACTAATTATTCTGAAGGTAAGCCATGTCGTAGTCTATTTCGTTCAAACTTCGCTGCATGCACATTAAGTAAGTGAAGGGCGATTTGCCAAATAGCGAAAGACCCAAGCCGTGATGGATAAAACGCTTCATAAAAAACAAAGGGCGGTATATCCAAGGGATACGTCTGTGTGCGATGTTCCTGAGTGCAGTGGATGTAAAATATCCATCGACCCCAAGGAAACATACGAAAGTGTGAAAAGCTGGCATTTAAAAGAGTATCAAACGAATCCTGGCTTAATGATTTCTTCCCTCCCCCCATGGCTCTACAGCCCCAGTGAGCCTAGGCCTATCTCCATGAACTTCTCCGTTCACTTCGGCTTTTCTAGATCTTACACATTCGGTAGGACTCCTTGGGCGGGTGATCAGCTCGTCGCAAGGCCTCTACCTGTACACAAACACAGTAAAACGCACACACACAAACTAACCATCCATGCCCTGAGTGGAATTCGAACCCACGATCCCGGTTTCCAAGCGAGCGAAGACAGTACATGTCTTAGACCGCTCGGCTACCATGACTGGCGGCTTAATGATTTGCAGGGCCCGGATTTTGATGATATGTCATCTTTTTTTCCTTATATCCTATGCGATGCTCTTAAATATATAAATCTCGGATATGAGCTGCTGGTTACAGAAATGTAAATTTTATAGGTAATTTTCTGTCATTTCTTTGACATTTTTAGGTTTAAGGTCATTTTTTCATTTTGGGGGTAATTTTTTGGTCAATTTTTGGACTTTTAAGGGCATTTCTTGTCATTTTTGGCCTTTTAGGGAATTTTTCTTCATATGTTTTCTGAAATGTGAATAACATAGAAGCGAAGTGTTCTCTCTTTTCTCCTTTAGGTCATTTTTCTAGATTTTTCGGTAATTTTTTTATATTTTCAGGTCATCGAAATCCGGACCCTGCATATTGCATTTTTGGGTAATATTTTAGGTCATTCTTCTGGATTTTTTCGGTTATTTTATAGATCATTTTTTAAATATTTTCAAGTCACCAAAATCCGGGCCCTGATGGTTAGTAACTGTCACTGTCACTGTCACTGTCACTGTCACTGTCACTATGTCCTCCACAAATCCCACATTACCTGACCCGTGCTCAAACCCGGGGCCACGGCCTATTTCTTGTACTTTTGGATGTTTTATATCATATAATGATAAAACGCTCTACTAAAATGGATCTTAGAGAGATAGAATGGGATGGTGTGGATTGGATTGATCTGGCTTAGGATAGTGACCAGTGGAGGGCTCTTGTAAATACGGTAGTGAACCTTCTGGTTCCATAAAATGCTGAGAAATACTTGAGTAGCTCCAGAATTGGCGGCTTCTCAAGAAGGGCTCATCACCATGAGTAAGTAAGTGA
>NW_019741768.1:0-461 GCF_002891405.2 Cryptotermes secundus | reverse complement strand
CTTAGCCTGGGCTCAGGTGTTTATAATCTTCATGTTTTGTGACATCTGCTTGTCCAGTGATTTCTAACGGACCCAACAGAATAGGTGTTTTCCTTCACCTGAGGACGGAAACAGATCCAGTTTCCGAAACGTCGTGTTTTTATTAGTTATCTTAAAAACCAGGACAATGGATAAAGTCAGAAAACCCAATATATCAGTGTGTTATACACCATCGTCAGAATCCTATAGTAACTACTGGTCTTTATGGCCTAACCCTTAAGCAGAGTTTAAACGGGTCAAGTCGTGTGTCAAGTATCTTGCCTCCGCACTTGCATGGTTTTGTTCTACTTGACTTGACTTAACTACAGCCTGACAAACGTGTTTTTACGTAGTTCAGTAGAAGTTCAAGTGGTTTTGAAACATGGCTGCAAATCGTATTGTGCTGCGAAATTGTTTGATAAATTTAACGAATCTTCTCGTGG
>NW_019741767.1:291-469 GCF_002891405.2 Cryptotermes secundus | reverse complement strand
AAAGCATATCTAACAAGCTAGCAAGCTAGCAACCGAAAACTAGCAGGTTTGCAACGCAAATCTAGCAAGTTAGCAACACAAACTTGGCAAGCTAGGAATGCAAAGCTAGCAAGCAAGAATCGCTAAACAGGCAAGCAAGTAAGCAACGCAAAATTAGCGAGATTGCAACGCAAAGCTA
>NW_019741767.1:0-254 GCF_002891405.2 Cryptotermes secundus | reverse complement strand
GCAAGCTACCAAAGCAAAGCTAGCAATCTAGCAACGCAAACTTGGCAAGTTAGGAACGCAAGGCTGGCAAAGCTAGCAACGCACAGCTGGCAAGTTAGCAATGCACAGCTGGCAAAATAGCAACGCACACCTGTCAAGCTAGCTACACATAGATAGCAAGCTACCAAAGCAAAACTAGCAAGTTAGCAACGCCAAGCTAGCAAACTAGAAACGCAAAGCTACAAAACTAGCAACGCAAAAGTAGCAAGCTAGCA
>NW_019741766.1:0-639 GCF_002891405.2 Cryptotermes secundus | reverse complement strand
ATGCATAGAATTAAAGAAAACATAGATTCAAGAAATGTAAAATCCGGGTTTTACTGTACTAAGTGGCAAAGAATATACTTTGAAGATCTGTGTATGTACTGAATTGGGTTCACCTTTGTACATTTGTCTTGTTTTATGCTACAGAAACTAGTGTGATAATGTTATGTGTATAGAAGAACTTTAATTTGACAGAATTAGCTACCCTTTGCTCCTTCCCCTGTTTTTGAAAGGTTACAGGCTAAAACAAAATTATTCAACATAGAAAATGAGTATTTTGTAGTAAGACCATGTACTAAATGTACATTTATGCCCTGTGGCAGATGTGAGCATGGCAGCAATCCAGTATCTCAACAGCTACTATGTGGGGAGGCAATTGGATCACGAATCAGAGTTCGTTTCTCAGTGTATGGCTCATTTGGCTGCTTCTACAGCTGACCTTGCAGAGTCTGAAGAGTCAAGTCTCCTCTGTATTCAGAGGGCCCTTTTATTGCTCAAAACCCATTTGGAAACATTTAGGAAAAGGTATGTGACCGACTGACAGTACATTTCTAATTTCAACTTAGTCATCACCAGGGCCCGGATTTTGACAACATCTCATCTTTTTTTCCTTGTATCCTATGCGATGCTCTTAAATATATA
>NW_019741765.1:0-666 GCF_002891405.2 Cryptotermes secundus | reverse complement strand
TACAGCAATTACAAAGAATACAAACAACTGCAACAGATACAACAATAACAGTGAATAAGAAAAAAAAATAAAGCACTCAAAACAAACAAAAGGAAACCAACAGTCATGGATGCGTACATTCACTTCACTTCACTGCAATTTTTTTTTTCTTTTTAATTATTTCCACCCGAACTTCACTTCGCCTCATTTATCACTTTCCTAACCCTTTGCCTAAAATTGCTTGGTTTACAGGACTGAGTACCTAAAGCATCTGCAGGTAGTTGGTTCCAGAGCTGTATGGTCCTATTTACAAAGGAGTATTTCCCGATATCCGTTGCTTTCTACTAATTTTCTTGCCATGATCACTCCTGCTCAGATAGCGTGGTGTTTCTAATCTGTCACCTATAGCCTTCCAAGCCCGTTCTCCCGTGTATGCTTTGAAGAGAGCACATATGCGAGCTTTCTTTGTGCGCTCTGTCAAGGTTTCCCAGTTCGATTCGTTCCTATGGTGCGCAAATTTAGCCGCTTTCTTTTGCACCCTGTCTAACGCATTTATCTGTCCCTCCCTGTAAGGATCCCAGCACGCCGCCCCATATTCCAGAATCGGACGCACTAAAGATGTGTATGCTAGACATAGTTTTACTATTTCCCTTTTTTAGAATACGTATTGTAAAGTGAAGTGCCTTC
>NW_019741764.1:0-521 GCF_002891405.2 Cryptotermes secundus | reverse complement strand
TTGCTAGCTTGCTAGATTGCTAGATTTGCGTTGCTAGTTGCTAGTATAGTGTTGCCAGCTTTGTAGCTTTTTGTTGCTAACATGCTAGTTTTGCGTTCTAACTTGCTAACTTTGCTTTGCTTGCTTGCTAGCTTTGCGTTGCTAGCTTGTTAGCATTGCATAGCTAGCTTGCTTGCATTGCGTTGCTAGCTTGTTTGAATTTCGTTGCTAGCTTGCTAGTTTTGCGTTGCAATCATGGTAGCTGTACGTTACTATCTTGAAAGCTTTTTCGTTCTAGCTTGCTTGCTTTGAATTACTAGCTTGCTATCTTTGCGTTGCTAGATTGCTATCTCTGGTTTGCTGGCTTGCTAGCTTTCCGTTGCTAGCTTGCTAGATATGCGTTGCCGGTTTGCCATTTTTGCTTTTCTAGCTTGACAGGTTTGCGTTGCTAGCATGCTACGTTTGCGTTGGTAGCTTGCCTGCTTGGTGATGCTCTGTTGCCAATTTGCGTTGCTAGCTTGCCAGCTTTGCGATGCTAGCTT
>NW_019741763.1:0-472 GCF_002891405.2 Cryptotermes secundus | reverse complement strand
GCCCCCATGATCCTGGTAACTCCAGCTAGAGCATACAGCTTAACAGGGGTTTATCCTCATTTCAACTCTTACATCTAAATATTCTTGATGATACTGCCTCCTTGAATATGATGCCATGTGACCTGGTGGAAGGTTACCAATGTTTTGGAGGCACCTGCTACCTCCATCCAGCTGATAGGGGGGAGTTGATATGAACTGAATTCACTTGGAAGGCTTCTGAACACAGCAGTGAAAATTTGAGTCCCATGACAGTGAATTTCTTAACTAGCTGAGCAACTGTTAGCTTTAAAAGAATGATCCATGCAGTTATTAACAGATGGTATATTTTTGTATACAGAGCTAGGTAAAGATACTCTTCCTCTTAGATGCATTGTATTAATTCCCACCTATCTGATAAAATTACTGGGGGCACATGGTAGAGGCACTGTGCTACAAGCCAGAAGATCGTGGGTTCAGTTCCCAATGATTTTGG
>NW_019741762.1:0-1044 GCF_002891405.2 Cryptotermes secundus | reverse complement strand
ATTTAAGTAAAGACAATCAGCTCATATTCCTTTACCTCAGTAATAGTCAATATTNATTCATATTTATGTTTCACAGGCAAGTATGCAGTATCATAAACATATACAATAAATCTAGGGTTTGGAACGCTAAATGCTGCCTGCGTTTTGAGGGTCGGCCCAGAAGAACAGTGCCTAATCTCTCAACACTATAGGTACTAGTAGCACTTAATATATGTATGATTCTAAAGTAACTTGTGAATATACAAATATGTCGTAGAAAACTTGCGTATGTAATGCATTTCGTGTCTTAATTTAGGAAAACCAGGCAACTCGGAGCGAAATTTTCTTTTGGCTTCCAGCTCGATAGAAACAAGTAAAGGACCATGGAATTAACACGCATGAAAAGTTCTATGGAAACAAATTATAAACATTCCTAAAATTGAATATAGTATATAATTTTTGGGTTGAAAAGAACAAACATGAAAATTATTCTATTGTATTACCTCGTAATTAACGGAGAAATAATTTAACACTTATCGTCAACTGTTTTTCAATATCCTTGTTGCCAACAAGTAGTACCTGTAAAGTAACAATTCTGTACATGGATTTCAACAATATTTTTTCACGACCGTCAGTTCTCCCACACTTATATATGTAGCTCCTTTTATCCAACCTCAAGAATTTTTCCACTATTAAATATCTCTGTCTTGTGACATATTTGTTCTCATTAATTTTTATAAATATGAACACGTATTTTTAAAATCCTTTCAGTAACTCAGTAAACAAATTATGTCTCCGGATTGTTGTTAGTCACATTACGGTCACATTCATGTTCAGGCTGTCCCATGCTGAACTGTAGCAGTACTATCATGTAGCTTACCATAGCCGACGCATGCTGAAACATAAAAACAAGTTAATGGTGTTAGAAATATACTGGGACTTGAGCCTCATTCCCACGGTTGTCCAAAATGTAGCCAAGTCACAATGTTAAGAGAGAGAGAGAAAGAGTGAGATACCCCGCTCTTACAATTGTAACCAAATTTATAGTTCATCGGTGATTAAATT
>NW_019741761.1:0-332 GCF_002891405.2 Cryptotermes secundus | reverse complement strand
TGAGCCACAGCAACGCGTGGCCGGGTACAGCTAGTTACTAATAAAAGTTTAATAAATAACATTACCTGATCATCCATCATCACTCTAATATTATAAGTAACCATGTCAAAATTGACCGCCTCTGTAATCTAGTGGTCAGAGTTAGAACTCTTTGACTACAGATCCAGAGGTCCCGGGTTCGATTCCCGGCGCTAGCAGTTTTTCTGAGAAGTAGTGGGTCTGGAACGGGGTCCACTCAGCCTCGTGAGCACTCGTGAGGATAACAGGAGTTATTTTAAGAAAATTGTGAGTACGTTGCCAGCTGCCACGCAGTGAGGACGTGGAGACGTAGT
>NW_019741760.1:0-377 GCF_002891405.2 Cryptotermes secundus | reverse complement strand
TATGATTCTTCAAGGAAACCTAAAACCAATTATGACCTTCTTAAAAGCAAATTCATTTAATTTTAACCAAAAACTCCTTCTCGATTTAACTTAATATAAAGTATATTAGATATTTTGTGCAAATTTCACATAATTTTGGGAATTCTAGCAGACTTGTTAAGGATTTTCATTATATTTCCGAAATTCTAAAGAAAATTAGAACAATTCCTAGTTAGTTTAAGAAATTATAATTGAATTTTGTACAAATTCAATGAAATATATATAATTGTAACTCAAAATTCCTTGAAATGTTCACTAAAATAAAGAGCTTTCAACGAATTTATAAAAGATTGCACTCTAAATTAAGGAATTCCTTCAAATTTCTGATTATCACTGTT
>NW_019741759.1:0-1428 GCF_002891405.2 Cryptotermes secundus | reverse complement strand
GAAATGCATTACCCACTGCCTCACTGTACTCACATCCAATGTATCATCTCTGTACACCTTCAGCAAGCATCAGTGGATGTCAATGGGTTCAATTTGTTTGGCTGTGAGAAATTCAATAACACATCTCTGTTCCGTACCCACTTCTATGTCAGACACCATTTTGGTAGACTGCTCTGCTGTCGCTATCTGTCGCACGGCAACCAAACTAACAGTACACTGACGGGAAGGTTCAACCTTTACTACAACACCAACAACATCAAGCTCAGACATTACAGATTAACACAAAAAAATAGAAGGCATTATACATGGATCACCCTTCATATATACTAATCCAAAAAGCATTTCCAAATCTTGCAATAAATACTTCCTGTCTGTAGCACATACAATTATCAATAATATACAAAACAACTGTGATTTAATTGATAAAAGTAAAACTTCTAGTGAATATTTATCTGACATTTTAAGTTACTTTTCCTACCATTACATAAAGTTCAGTCACAACTAATGAAATCGTAAATATTATCAATAAATTGAAAATGACCAGTTCTTACGGATATGACGAGATATCCGTCAAAATTTTGAAAAATAGTGTACATTACATTACTTCACCATTAACCTATGGTTTTATGGTATTTTGGGCTTAATGCACAAATCAATAACATCATACTTCGAAAGAAGAGTTCAAAGAATAACATAAGAATCCAAATATTATAACTGTAACACATATGCAAACTGGGGAGAAATTTCACATGGAATCCCCCAAGGTTACATTTTGGGACCTTTGCCTTTCTTGATTTATATTAATGGTCTTTCTTTAGTACTAAATAAGATTTCTACCTGTATTCTTTATGCTGATGACACTAGTGTAATTATTAGTGAATTTGATTCCTTGGTTTTCCAAGACAGATTAACTGAAGTTTTTAAAATTTTAAATATAGGGTATAATGACAATTTATTATCTTTAAACTTTTCCAAAACAGATTATATTAAATTTACAACAGAAATTCTTATGAACAAGACAATTATATTAATATTACATATGGCAACAAGAATATTTCTGAGACATGCTATACAAAGTTTTTAGGAATCAATATCGTAAACACACTATCATGGAAGAGAAAATTTGATAAACTTCTCCCAAAAACTTAATACTACATGTTATGCAATTAGAACTGTTAAGCCATATGTGAACCAAGAAATATTGTTGATGGTCTATTATGCTTATTTCCATTCTATCACGAATTTGGTATTATTTTGGGGGGAAATTCTTCATATGCTATTAATATTTTTTGGGTGCAGAAGAGGGCACTTACAATAATGTCAGGTATTAGTAACAAAAACTCTTGTACACAGTTATTTAAAACATTAAGAATTCTCCCTCTCCAATCTCAGTATATTTATTCTTTATTGTGTTTTGTGGTTGATAAC
>NW_019741758.1:0-1170 GCF_002891405.2 Cryptotermes secundus | reverse complement strand
TTCCTATACGCTAAAAAGAACCAAAGTTACCAAAATTGGTTCTGAATTGTTGCAAATGTTTGCCTATTTTAAGTACTGTAAATACTCACCATAATCAGCAGTCGAATTCAATAGTACAGTACTGAAGCTGTTCGTATCGCGGTAGTAAAATAGGTAGTAATAGACCTGCGCCCTTCTCTTAGAGTGTAATATCGCTGCTAATTTCGTCCCGGTCAAGAAGAATATATCAGTAAGCATCTGCGACAGAAGAATTCATCTTCACTGTTGTCTCCAATGAGAATTGATTGACAGATTTTCAACTGGAATAGTATATGCACACGTCTCCAGAGAGGACTTGTTGACAGATTTTCAACTGCAATAGTATATGCACACGTCTCCAGAGAGGACTTTTTGACAGATTCTCACCTGGAATAGTACGGGCACACGCCTCCCGAGAGCATGTGTGAACAGATTCTCAGCTGGACTAGTATGGGCACACGCCTCCCGAGGGAATGTGTTGACAGATTCTCAACTGGAATATTACACGCACACGCCTCCCGCGAGAATGTGTTGCCAGATTCTCAGCTGGAATAGTATATGCACACGCCTCCCATGAGAACGTGTTGACAGATTCTCAGCTGGAATAGTATATGCACACACCGCCCATGAGAATGTGTTAACAGATTCTCAGTTGGAATAGTATACAGTCACGCTTCCCATGAGAATATGTTGACAGATTCTCAGCTGGACTAGTATACGCACACGCCTTCCAGGAGAATGAGTTGACAAATTCTCAGCTGGAACAGTATACTCACACGTTTTCAGTTTTTCACGATTCTGCTTGTTGAGATTGTGGCATCTGGATTGTTACACTGTTTAATTTTGTGGGTGGATATCACCTTTCGGAGGACCATGCTGCCTCCATTTTAAAGGCCGAAATGAGGGTGTTCATAATGCGTTCAGTTTATTGGGGCTGGTAAGAAATTTCACTGAGGGGAGGAGAGAGGAAAGGAGGCCGGTCCGTGCCAATAAGAACAATGAACAGGGAATGCATGGTCCTCTTTTTGGGCGTTAATATTCTGACACCCCCATTTCTTGCTCTTTGATCTTCGGTTTACCGTTCCTATTGGCTCCGACTAGTCGGAACTCTCTGTCTCCCCTATTTCCTATGAATGTGTGAGCACCTGCCTC
>NW_019741757.1:0-259 GCF_002891405.2 Cryptotermes secundus | reverse complement strand
TGCTAGCTTGCTAGCTTTGCGTTGCTAGCTTAATCGCTTTGCGATGCAATCTTGCTTGCTTCCAGTTGCTAGTTTTCAAGCTTTCTTTTGCTAGCCTGATAGAATTGATTTGCTATAATTCTAGATTTATGTTTCTGGCTTGCTTGCTTTTTTGAGTTTCTTGATTGCTAGATTTGCTTACCTAGCTTGCTAGATTTGCGTTTCAAGCTTGCTGGCTTTGCGTTGCTACCTTGCTAGCTTTCCTTTCTAGCTTGCTATC
>NW_019741756.1:338-464 GCF_002891405.2 Cryptotermes secundus | reverse complement strand
ACTGGGAAGACCAAGGTGTAGGTGGGTGGACAATATTAAAATGGCCCTTAGATAGATAGGATGGGATGGTATTGATTGGATTTATCTGGCTCAAGATAGGGATCAGTGGGGGGCTCTTGTGAACAC
>NW_019741756.1:0-306 GCF_002891405.2 Cryptotermes secundus | reverse complement strand
GCTACAGATTTGGCTTCTCCTCAAGAAGGGCTCAGCTCAATAAGTAAGTACGTAAGTAAGTAAGTAACCACCTTTTAACATTTAAAGACAATTTTCGTATTTTTCAAAACTCTTCCAAAAATGTTACCTTCTCATATATGTAGTACACAAGGTGCTACTGAACAGTATCGACAAATTTTTGTTCATGCCTTAGACCGCGCGGCCACTGTGATCGGCTAGCCTCTATGTCCGGGCGTAACTGAGAAGGTTTTTACCTGAAGGCGGAGACAGAATCCAGTCTCCGAAACACTGTTTTGAAAAATAAAC
>NW_019741755.1:364-533 GCF_002891405.2 Cryptotermes secundus | reverse complement strand
CTTTGCGTTGCTAACTTCCTAGCTATTCGTTCCTATCTTGCTAGCATTGCTTTTTTATCTTGCTATTTTTCTAGATTTGCCTTCCTAGCTTGCCAGCTTTGCTTTTCTAGCTTGCCAGCTTTCCGTTGCTAGATTGCTAGATTTCCGTTGCTAGCTTGCTAACTTTTCA
>NW_019741755.1:0-262 GCF_002891405.2 Cryptotermes secundus | reverse complement strand
TTGCGTTGAGAACTTGCTAGCTTTGCGTTACTAGCTTGCTAGGTTTGCGTTCCTATATTGGTACATTTGCTTTTCTAGATTTCTAACTTTGCGTCCTAGCTTGTTAGTTTTGCGTTGCTAGCTTGTTATCTTTGAATTCCTAGCTTGCTAGCTTTGCGTGGCCATGTTTGCGTTTCTAGCTTTCCAGCTGTGCGTTTTTATCTTGCTACATTTGCGCTGCTAGCTTGCAGCATTGCGTTGCCAGCTTGCCATATTGCGTTGC
>NW_019741754.1:0-477 GCF_002891405.2 Cryptotermes secundus | reverse complement strand
TGATTTCCTAGCTTGTTGCTTTGCGTTGCTCTCTTTCTAGATTTGAGTTGCTTGCTTGCTATCTTTGCGATTCTTGCTTTCTAGCTATGCGTTGCTAGCTTGCTAGCTTGGCGTTTCTAGCTCTCTTGCTTTGAGTTGCTAGCTTGCTAGCTTGCCGTTGATAGCTTGCAAGTTTGCGTTGTTCGCTTGCTAGCTTTGCTTTGCTATTTTGCTAGATGGCTAGATTTGGTTTGTTAGCTTGCTAACTTTGGGTATGTAGATTGCAAGGTTTGATTTCCTAGCTTGTTGCTTTGCGTTGCTCTCTTTCTAGATTTGAGTTGCTTGCTTGCTATCTTTGCGATTCTTGCTTTCTAGCTATGCGTTGCTAGCTTGCTAGCTTGCTAATTTGGAGTTTGCAAGCTTTGCTAATTTTGCGTTGCTAGTTTGGTAGCGTTTTGATGCTAGCTTGCTAGCTTTGCTTTCTAGCTTGCTAGTTTT
>NW_019741753.1:0-406 GCF_002891405.2 Cryptotermes secundus | reverse complement strand
CTGGAAGCCCATGACGTCATACCGGAGCCACTGCATGGCTCACACTGTAAACCCAATTAAATTGCAGAAGCAACTGAAAAATTTTGTCAAAGGCGACTTTGAGTTCCACAGTACCAGAAACGGGACCAGAGTCCTCACCAAGAACATGGCGGATTTCGAAGCCGTCAAGTCCCATCTATCTAACAAAAGTCTTTCAAATTTTACCGTCACCTCCCTCACAATACCCCTGCGGATGATATATCTGATGGACTGGTGACCCTGGGATTTGATGTGGTCAGCGTGAAGCAGATGACAACCACCCGCGGGTCGCCTTCAGACGAAAGGATGGCAAGAAACCTCCCGCCCTTCCTCATCACCCTATCCCGGACGGCGAAATCCCAAGAAATTTTCCATCTTCAAAGCCTTT
>NW_019741752.1:0-465 GCF_002891405.2 Cryptotermes secundus | reverse complement strand
CTGTTTTCTTAAAACATTTAATGTCGTTGTATATAAAAACCTATGTTGACCTCTGAGATTAAATATTAATTCTTTAAAGGTTAAATCATTAAAATTACACTCGTTTGAATGGGTTTATTAGTTGTGTGTTGATGTGTCTCTTCTACCGACGAATTCCTTTGGGGTTCTTCTTGGTGTGGGATGTTAACGCATTTTTTACGAGGATAAATATGTTTTTTGTACCTTTTGTCTTCTCGTCTGCTGTCCAAAAACATAAAAATTAGAATACACAAAACTATAATTTTGCCTGTGGTTGTGTATGGGTGTCAAACTTGGTATCTGACATTAAGGGAAGAACATAGACTGAGGGTGTTTGAGAACAGGGTGTTGAGAGGAATTTTTGGACCGAAGAGGGATGATGGGGGAAAAGAGGAATGTATATAGGATGTTGGTAGGAAAGTCAGAAGGAAAGAGACCACTGGGAAG
>NW_019741751.1:0-2938 GCF_002891405.2 Cryptotermes secundus | reverse complement strand
TGCAGGATTGTGGACTGAAGAACTTAAGGTATTGTGAGAACTGTTCATTTATATAAAGTTACTTGGTAAGAGTCCCTGCATACGTACATAATCCATTTACTTCATTGCTTCCTTCGTGACAAATATGTACATAATCCATTTACTTTATTGCTTTCTTCGTATTACATAGACAAGTATGTACATAATCCATTTACTTGAATGCTTTCTTCGTATTACATAGACAAATACGTACATAATCCATTTACTTGAATGGTTTCTTCGTATTACATAGACTAATACGTACATAATCCATTTACTTGAATGCTTTCTTCGTATTACATAGACAAATACGTACATAATCCATTTACTTGAATGGTTTCTTCGTATTACATAGACTAATACGTACATAATCCATTTACTTGAATGCTTTCTTCGTATTACATAGACAAATACGTACATAATCCATTTACTTGAATGGTTTCTTCGTATTACATAGACTAATACGTACATAATCCATTTACTTGAATGCTTTCTTCGTATTACATAGACAAATATGTACATAATCCATTTGCTTCATTACTTTCTTCGTATTACATAGACAAGATACAGGATGTGTCCCTAGTACACCCTTTGTATGCTAATTATTTCAGAGCGTTAATTAAACAGGTAAATCCGTTCCTGATACACGTTTGGGCCCAGCGATACCTCTACCACGGTTTTAATTTCCTAAACTAATGCCCATCGATCAGTTATTTCAGAACTGGGTCGACATTACCCGAAATGCATTTAGTCTAACAAAAATTCCTGGGGAAAATGATACTTGCGTGACATGGATACGTTTCCCCTATGCATGGCGGTCTGTTCTGTGGTTTCGGTGGTTCACATTTGATATACATTATTATGTTAGCGATTTTCTTTTAAATCATTGAACTTCATGTCAATAGCTTAAGTTAAAACATATGTATCTTACGGATACTTATAACTTTTATTTAATATTTTTTTTATCTGCTTAATGTTTAGCAATGTTGTGGCCAACAATGTACTTGGAACTTCAGGTAATAGGCCTAAAAACGAATTGAAACTCACTCGTGTAATATTTAAGCATATATAACAGAAGTGTCGTAAGTCGTATATAAAGTTCCATGAAAATCTGTTAAGGGATTCAAAAGGTACAAGTAAAGTAAATAAAACACTCGTGGTGATACTTATAATTGGCGCATGTCCTAAGACCCAGTAGACACATTTCAAGTTCATTCTGGCTCTTAATTAGAACCTACCCCCCAAAATCAAAGTGAATAGAATTTACGCATAATTCTATATTGTATAATCCCGTTTAGTTTTAATTCAGTTGACAGGTTCACCGTCGCCTGTACACAACTCTCCACCTACGCTGTTCGATTGTCTAAGTTTATTAATCGTAAATTCACCGCTGTACACTAGACACTAAGATGTTTCGTTTGCTGCTCATATTTATACCACTATTTGGACATTGTCAGTACCTTTATTCTGTATCGTAAGTGTGTAAACCGCCTAGTTCACTAATGTTGTCAGTAAAATTAATCTTTTAAAATTTGGCTGAATTTGAGGTTTCAATTAAAATTCCAAATTATGCTCCGTTATTACTACAATTAGCACTGTCGTATTTTGATGTTCTTTAATTGTTTCTTATTTGTATATTGATTTTTCAGGGGGTGAATTTGGGTAATGAGTGGATGAAAGTGGACATGAACTTCGATCGACAAAAAGAAAAAAGAAAAAAACACTGAAACACAGAAGTGTCTATTATTGCATCCAGCTTTTACATTAGGGCGACGCTGAATGATATTGTAATGTGTATGACTGACTGTAGATTGGTTTAGATTGGATTTATTGACCACTTTAACAAACGACTCGTGACTACTCTTTGCAGTTCACTGTTTCACACAGACTAGTGTCCTTACTCTATTACACTCTCCACTGGCCGTTGCGTGGTAACAGCTTCCAATGGCGGACGTTTCCCTTTTTTTCCCCCCCTTGGCACTACGGTCTCAGTGGGCCTAGGCCTACATCCATGAACTTCTCCGTTCACTTCGGTTTTTCTAGATCTTGCACATTCGGTAGGACTCCTTGGGCGGGTGATCAGCTCGTCGCAAGGCCTCTACCTGTACACAAACAGAAAAACGCACACACACAAACTAAACATCCATGCCCTGAGTGGGATTCGAACCCACGATCCCGGTTTCGAAGCGTGCGAAGACAGTACATGCCTTAGACCGTTCGGCTACCGTGGCCGGCCTTTCCCTTACTTTGGGCTCCCGAATTATCCCCGTGCCTCAACTACCAGCTTCTAACAGCATTGTTTCACGACTAAACTGCAGTTCTCTAACTCCCAGGCTGGCGACCATTTCACACGAACATTCTAGCCTTCTCTTCACAGGCTGACTTTCAAGTGAACAATATTACAACTGACTGGCGGCCATTTCACATTAGCCTCCTAGTCTTCTCTTGACCGCCTCACTATCAACTGACTAGGATCACGTCAAAGTCACATTGCTACTGACGGTCAGTCAGTCAGTATGTCTTGGTGTCAGGCCCCATCTGGAGTTCATGACCAGATATTTATTACTGTTTGGCAGTTACGGTCTTGTTTCTGTGGGGCGCCATATCTGACGAGAGGACGGGTCTGTCTTTTGTATATGCTCCTGGTCGTTGCCAGCGCAGTCTTTCTCCGGTCCTAGTCCCTTAGTACTCGCGACCATATTTTACTGTCTGAGATTTGAGACTTCCCTTTTTGTCGCCTCCAACGACTCGCAGGGTCACGGTGGAGGTATTGACCCCTCCTCCATACGGGTGTGACTAAGCTCTAAACCTCGTCTCGCTTATAATCCCTCGCCACGGACCACACAGAAAACAACATTCTTCTTTTGCTGTATCATTGTTGCGTTCGTGTATTTTGCTGTGAGAACGTGTTTACCGGGCT
>NW_019741750.1:0-518 GCF_002891405.2 Cryptotermes secundus | reverse complement strand
ACGGTTTATTGACAAGAAGGCACGACGATTCTATTACATCTCACGTAACCACGGAGACGAGCCATTCATGTAGTGCCTTTCAAAGTAGCTCTCTCATCTGCCACATTTGTGTTTTGACGGAAATTGTGAAGCTCCTCTTTGGCTTTCATTTTCAAGTGGGCATTAAGATCTCCCATTGGTAATAATAGTTGAGTGTCTCTTCCTTCTTTGAATGACTGCTTTGCCTCCGAGTCAGTTCTCTCATTAATTTCAATCCCTCAGTACCCCGGGATCCAGACAATTGAATTTTTTCCTTCGCAATTACAGTCTTTCTGTTTTGTCTTTAAAAATTTCAGTAATGTGCATTGTGTTGTTCATGTGTAAGTACATTACTAATTCATTTTAGCGCGCTTTCCGAGACCGAGATGACCACAACATTTTGCTTCGAGTCTATTTTTCTATTATTTCTACTGTTTCTCCAATTGCTAGTGCTTCCGCAGAGAAAGTGCCATCTATACTCAAATGTAGAGAACCACAAC
>NW_019741749.1:0-690 GCF_002891405.2 Cryptotermes secundus | reverse complement strand
ACGAGTCGTGGGTGTACGGATATGACCCAGAAACCAAGGTCCTGGCGTCACAACGGAAGCATCCAACATCGCCAAGGCCCAAAAGAGCATGACAGGTTCGGAGCAATGTGAAGATGATATTGACTGTTTTTTTCAGTTACCGGGGTGTTGTGCATCATGAGTACGCACCACTAGGCCAGACTGTCAATAAGGAGTACTACCAAGAAATCCTCCGCCATCTTCATGATGCAGTTCGGTGGCAAGAGACCGGAGCTGTGGGATGCACGCAACTGGCAGGTGCATCATGACAATGCCCCAGCTCATTCATCGCACCTGATCCAGGGTTTCCTGGCCAAGCACGGCATTCCGCAGGTTTGCCAGGCTCCCTACTCTCCTGATATGGCTCCTTGTGATTTCTGGCTGTTCCCGAGATTGAAGACACCGCTAAAAGGCTGCCGTTTTGACAGCCGCGAAGACATCATACAGAATGCGACGGCGCAGCTGCACGCCATTCCAAAAGAAGCCTTCCAGAATTGCTTCCAGCAATGGAAGGACCGCTGGGCTAAGTGTGTGGAGTCACAAGGGACCTACTTTGAAGGGGATTAGGTATTGTAACCACCCAGATACAGAAATATTTTTTCCCGGCCCAAGGTCGGATACTTCTTGGACAGAGTAGTATATCCCAATACCCAAACAATTATCATACCCTGG
>NW_019741748.1:0-652 GCF_002891405.2 Cryptotermes secundus | reverse complement strand
AATTTTCGGAGAATTTCCGAAATTTCTCCGGAAGTTTTCCGAAAACTCCCCGAAAGTTTTCCGAAAATTGTCCGATAGTTTTCCGAAAATTCTCCGAGGGTTTTCCGAAATTTCTCCGAAAGTTTCCGAAATTTCTCCGAAAGTTTCCGAAATTTCTCCGAAAGTTTCCGGAATTTCTCCGAAAGTTTTCCAACATTTCTCCGAAAATTTTCAGAAATTTATCCGGAAATTCGTGAAAATTACAATCAATTTCAGTCAATTACAATGAAAATACAAACAAATTCGATGGAATTCAATCAAATACGATCGAATTTGTTAAAAAATATCCAAAAACAAAGAAATTCGATGAAATTTAATCGAATAGATCGGATTTATTAAAAAATATCCCAAAAGAGTCAGATTCGATCATGTACACTAGAATTTAATCAAATACGTTGGCAGCAGTTAAGCACTCATGACGTCACGGCGGCAAAGTTGCCCACGCCGTTTCAAAGTGTGTTGTTTCGGTGGGGTCAATTTCTGCCGCCCAGACATGGAATCGTGCACCGCGAATGGTGTACAAGCATTATGAAAAAAAGCCGTATGCATATTCAGAGTATTTGTTACTTTTTTCGAGACAGTCATTTTAAACGAATGCGGCAGGTATTATATA
>NW_019741747.1:0-314 GCF_002891405.2 Cryptotermes secundus | reverse complement strand
TGCCTTTGCGTTTCTAGCATGCTAGCTTTGCGTTGCTAACTTGGTAGCTTAGCGTTTCTTGCTTGCTTGCTTTGAGTTTTTGCTTGCTAGCTTTGCGTACCTAGCTTGCTAGCTTTGCGTTTCTAGCTGGATAACTTTCCGTTGCAAGCTTGCCAGCTTTGTGTTGCTACCTTGCTAGCTTGGCGTTGATAGCTTCCTAACTTTGAGTAGCTAGCTTGCTAGATTGATAGATTTTCGTTGCAAACTTACTAGCTTTGCGATGCTATCTAGCTTGCTTTGGGATGCTAGCTTGCTAGTTTTGCGTTGCTAGCTTG
>NW_019741746.1:0-487 GCF_002891405.2 Cryptotermes secundus | reverse complement strand
ATGATTGGATTTATTGACACCTTATACACACCCCTCGGAACTACAAGCAATTATAGTGTTATCACTATTTCCACACTTAGCAGCTCACTGTTACACATACTAGTGTCCTCAGTCTTCACTAGTTTTATCCTGGCAATGGATTCATAACAGTCTCACTGACAATTCAAATCACACATGAAGTCTTCTTTGCAAAGCCTAATTCCTTTCTTGCCATTATTCTCAGTCACCTTTGACTGCCAACTCTGTCAATTCTCTTCTGCAGCTGCCAACTCTGGAACTTTACTCGTATTCTAATTCTCAACTGAACTCTTCTTTATAACCACTTTGCATGGACTGAACAGAAAACACCGTCTCCAGCAAAACTCCTATCGTATGTTTACTGATCCGTTGCTAAAAAGGGGGTTATTCTAGTGTTGTGTGCGTACTCTTTGCCGCAGGAATATGTCTGCTGATCCGTTCCCTAGAAATTGTTTGCATAACACCATTG
>NW_019741745.1:0-347 GCF_002891405.2 Cryptotermes secundus | reverse complement strand
CATGTGTGTTAACGTGCAGAGTGTAGCATACACTGATTTTGTGAGCAGGTGCATCTGTCAGCAGTAGCGTGTCTGTATCTATCTGTAGGTACAGATAGGTTATAAAGCTATTCAAGTTCCCTGTTGCAGCCTGATGGGGACCTGCAGCAACTTCATCCTCACTGGCACAGTGGGGTTCACATAAATTCATGTATTATTTCAGGTGGTCATGGTATCACATAGTTTGAGAGCCCCTTTTCTAGAGATAATGCAGATAATGCTCCAGACCTCTATCTGGGAAGTGCTCATTTCAGGTCTTGGCGAGGACTCCAGCTATCCTGACTTTCTCATCATTTTCCTCAGCCCCT
>NW_019741744.1:708-1157 GCF_002891405.2 Cryptotermes secundus | reverse complement strand
TTGCACGGAGGGACACCCTGACGGTAGCGGTGGCATACTTCTTCTAGTGCCCATCTTGAATTTGGGCGCGTTCTCCCCGTCCATCACGCTGGCATCCGAAGGCTCCCCGAGGTGTTTCCTTCTTGAAGTCTGTTCTCCAACGTCGTGCCACTGTCACGCGACGGGATGTCTTCTTACGGGTTTCCATCTGCCGGCACGCCTCCACACGGCGGGTTGTCACTCGGGCGACGGCCAATTCCTTGTGGGGCCCACGATTTTCCCATGTTGAACTCTTCACCTTCTGGCGGCGGCGTTCCGCGGCCAGTTTCCGGTCCCTACGCCGTTTCTTCGGTTCTCCGACCGGTATTCTCGTGGCGTCTTCCGCGGGGACCTCTCGTAATTTTGCCGCCTCAGGTTTCCTGTGCACTGAGGCCGGCTTTCCTTCTTGCAGACGTGCCTCCTTGGCAGGC
>NW_019741744.1:0-584 GCF_002891405.2 Cryptotermes secundus | reverse complement strand
GCTTGTCTCCTTGTTGTTACCGGGCTGCCACTCTGGTCTCCTGGGCGATTCTCCCCTGTCTCTAGTTTGTCCGTCCCGGCGCTGTCCATTTTCACTTCTTCTGCCGTAGTGGCGGTTGCTTTCGAAGTGCCCCGGCTCCCTGCAGTTCCAGCACCTTGACCGTTTTGCGTCTCTACGTTGGGTGGGGAAGGATCGGTACCTTCGGTACGTGTTGCTGTTATTTTGGTGAGGTCTGGCTGCTACCAGTGCGGCCTGCAACTCTAGGGCTTGTCGGAGGGCCTCGTTTACCTTCTTCTCACCTCCTAGCAGCAACTGGATCTTTATATCAGCATCTCGTATTCCGTATATGAAGGCTGTTGCTGCCTCTCTTCCTATGTAGTCTGCGGGTAGATTGGGGTAGGCACGATGGGAAAGCAGTTCAATGGCCGTGGCAAAGCCTTGCAGGGATTCTCCAGGTCTCTGGGTCCTTGTTCTTAATTGGCAGCGGTAGGCAGCTGCAAAATGCTGGTCACCGAAACGGTCCTCTAGTACCTGGAGCGTTTCCTCATAAGTTGTATCTGTCGGAATGCCAGGTAGCACTTCTG
>NW_019741743.1:0-464 GCF_002891405.2 Cryptotermes secundus | reverse complement strand
CCGCGGAATTTAAATGACCACGCAAAAGGGTTAAAGATCCACTTAAATATTGTCTTCGCACCTAGGCGAAGACAATATTCCTAGTAGTCTCTTTCCTTCTGGCTTTCTCAGGAAATCCTATATGCATTCCTCCTCTCCCCCATGCCTGCTATATGAGCTGCCCATGCCATCCTCATTGTCTTGATCATATAATTATGCTTGGTGAACAAAAGTTACAAGTTGTGAAGCCCTTCATTATGATGTTTTTACGTACCAAAAAAGCAGATATTTTCTGTACTGCTGCAGTGACTGATAGTTCCTCAGAAAGGTCACTGAGCTATGAACCGAGTACTTTCTAGTGATCATGATAGCTGTAGAGAAGAGCATCTGTACAAAACAGCTCTGATGAGTTTAATGTAATGAGAAACGGCCATAGCAAGGAGAGCATACACTGTTTAATGTTTGGTGTTGTGTATCCGTTTCTG
>NW_019741742.1:0-440 GCF_002891405.2 Cryptotermes secundus | reverse complement strand
TGCCAGTAAAGTAGACTCCTTTTTGATATACCGATAAAGTTGATGGGGTGTAACCGCTCTGTCTGGCCCCTTGGTTGGGCACCACTCCTTCTCTAACCGTCTAGTGCTTTAAGGCCCTTTGCGTTGGGTGCCACTCCTTCTTACCGTCCTTCTCCGGCAGTCCTCTGAAGAGCCCTTTGGTTGCTGGTTGCCTCTGCTCCTCTAGCCGTTCCCTCTCACCTGTGGTTACTTTGAGTTGGCAGGTTATGGCTGCGTCCTTCCTTATCCAGTTCTGTTCCTTTTTGTTGTTCTGGTGTATAATAGTTTTCGGGGTATGGGTTATTGGGGTGCTGGGCGCCAGTAAGCTTACTGTCGGCTTACGTTTCTGGAAAAAGCGGGGGTGAACTGGATACTATAGTTGCTAGGTACCGCGTTCTCACTGGAGCGATGAGATTCGGTCT
>NW_019741741.1:287-410 GCF_002891405.2 Cryptotermes secundus | reverse complement strand
ATGCGATGTTTTGTTTCTTTTCCTGTGTTCTATTTATTTATTGTGTATTATTCTGAAAATGTGGATTTTTTATTACTGTGTGTATGTTGTAGGTTGGAATATTGATATTGTTAATATGCAGTC
>NW_019741741.1:0-268 GCF_002891405.2 Cryptotermes secundus | reverse complement strand
GCCGAGTAGCTCAGTCTGTATAGTGATTGGGCTACAACCACGACAGCCATAGAATTGGAGTTTGATTGTGAGTGGGGGAAGGAGTTTTCTGTTTGCCACTGCATCCAGGCTGGCTCTGAGCCCCAGTACCTTCCTTCCAGTTGATGCTGGGAGTCTTTCCCTGGGGGTAAAGCAGCCGGGGCATGAAGATGACCCGATCACCTCCATCTATTGATTTTGTTAGAAATATGTGGTGTTATACATCCACTTATCCATGTCTGTAAGGGAC
>NW_019741740.1:0-1091 GCF_002891405.2 Cryptotermes secundus | reverse complement strand
GTATATCGTGTCTCGTGTTGTGTGTTCCCTGTTTGGTTGCGGGAACAGGGAACACGAGACACAATATACCCTGAGAACAAGAGGAACGACTCCCATGGTGGTGAAACTATGCCTGGTGTCAGAATTGGGACAGATAAGATAATTAATCTTAACAAGTTTTTAGTATATATATTTATTATAATTGACGAACATTTTTAAATACTTTTTAAATTTTACAATGACGTAATGGCAGGCAATGAAATAGATTGACGTAAATAGAGCACCTGATGATGGCACTGTAGTGCCGAAACATGTTGTGAAGTAACAAGTAAAATTGAGTGCACTAAAAGACGGACATTGCTTACATATCATGGACGAAGTATATGAGAACATACAAAACAACTTCTGCCAGCAGAGCCGCATTGTAAATACAGTTAACAAATAATTTTAAAATATGTAAGAATTTTAATGTGTTGGATGTATAATATTAAAAAAATAATTGGATTGGGAGTAAATTCTGGATATTCTTGTCCTTTTTTAAAAACTATCTTGAATATTTCAGAACACCAAAACATTAAAATTCAGTAGCATGTTGAAAGAATACATGTTGGTTGTGTTTATGGAGGTAAGTAAAAGTGCTTTCGCTTCGATGCCTAAAAAGCTGCAGTCGTGTTCCCCGTGGACATCAACATGGAACCTTCAGAAGGTAAGTTCGCTGCCCCGTCCCTGAGACCCACACATCTACTGGTTGAATTTGTCTATAAAATTACATGTGCAGTGAATTTACAAATATCCTCAGAGCCTGATTGTTTCATGTCCACTTTATGATCAGAATAAATCAGTACAAGACCAGTCGCGTTACACGAATTAATATGAATGGTTTGTATAAAGCTCAAGACTGGATGTACCAAACTATTCAACCCATACTGCTCACAGCAGTCATGACAAGAATTGGAAGGATGATCCAGCATGACAAGCGTTAGCTCAGTGGTAAGGCTTGTATGCACGAGAACATGGGTTCAAGTCCATGTGAAATGGGATTAGAATAAAGTAACCAATTATGAAGAGTGGGACCAAGTTAATATGCATGAAATGAATACTTAATGTACAAT
>NW_019741739.1:0-374 GCF_002891405.2 Cryptotermes secundus | reverse complement strand
TGCTGTGGTGGGACTTGTGTTTTTATGAAATGGATGTTGGTACACTAAAAGGATTGAGAATAGCTGTTCTAATACGTGGCATAATAAGCCAATATAAAGTAGTCTGAAATACAAAGTAACCTAAAGTTGCCCTAAAATATTGTCACGCGACAAATAACTTTACGTGGGCCTCGGATTTAGCGACTCTTTATTGGACCCTCACACTTATACACCATACAATTATTATCACTTGTGGTATCACGTGACTTCTGCGACGTCTCGACTATCCTTGACGGCAGCTATTCCAAGACTTTTTGGCGGCTGCTACATTCCAACTGTATCCTATGGCAACTAGGTTCCAGCTGTGTTCTTGCTGTCTGTAGCTCTCGGCTTAT
>NW_019741738.1:0-270 GCF_002891405.2 Cryptotermes secundus | reverse complement strand
TATTATTATTATTATTATTATTGCTGTATTCGTTGTTATTTCTATGTGTATATTCAGACATATCATTCTACAATCCATGAGGAACAGGTGGTGGTCGACAGACCCCTGCAGAAGCACAAGGAACTGACTAAACCCAGTAAGACACCCAAGCTACAGGGATGCCCTGCACAACGTGTTCCTGTTAGAACACCAACAGTTAATAAAATCCATGAGGAACACGTGGTTGTCGGTAGACCCCTGCAGAAGCAGAAGGAACAGACTACACCCAGT
>NW_019741737.1:0-219 GCF_002891405.2 Cryptotermes secundus | reverse complement strand
TGACCGATCTGGCAACACCATATTCCGAGAATTAACAACTGTGTTTATCTAACACATTAGGCAGCGAGGAAATTCAGACGAGTACAGTCGTGCATAGCGACATGTCCCATACGATAAATAAGCTACAACAAGAGATACCCATTGAATGTGAAGTCGCCACAAGGACTTACACTACTAAAACGCATGGTGCAGAAAATGTATTACACTGCTAGAACGCAT
>NW_019741736.1:0-918 GCF_002891405.2 Cryptotermes secundus | reverse complement strand
ATCCAGTTTCCGAAACGTCGTGTCCTCTATTATCTAAAATTCCGGGCAATGGAAAAAGTCCAAAATCCAGTAATTCTATGTCATCCACCATCGTCAGAACCCTTTGGAATCTAATTAATAAGATCTGTTGCTACATACGGGGCAGAAACATGGACAGTAACAGAAAAGAATGCACTGAGAATGTTCGAGAGAAAAATAATACGCAAAATATACGGACCAGTGATGGAAAATAATATGTGGAGAATAAGATACAATGAAGAGATAAACGCATTGCTGAAAGGAGAATATATAGTAAGATATCAAGTCTCAGAGAATAAGATGGTTGGGACATGTCGAAAGAATGGAAGATAATGCTATGCCGGTGATAATATTAAAAAGAAGAGAATATTCCAAAAGAAGAAAACAAGACCCAGGATGAGATGGCTGGACGATGTTGAGAACGATCTGAAGAAGATGAAGGTGAAAGGATGGGTAGTGAAGATGAGGAACAGAGAGCAGTGGATACCGGTTGTAGAGGAGGCCAAGGCTCACCCAAGGCTGTAGCGCCGAATGATCACCTTAAAAGACACCTCTTCAAACTGGGACTGAGTGATAGTCACACTTGTGAGAGGTGTCAAGAAGAAAACGAAACAGCCACACATATCCTGTGCGAATGTGAGGCCTTAGCTTATCTAAGATTACGTCACTTGGATCAATACTTTATGGAACCAAGTGACTATTTCGACGCCCCCGCGTACAAAATCCTGTGCATCATTCGAAGCGCAGGATTGCTGAGGGGATAACCAAAAGAGGCAGCACAATAGACCACTGAGGTCGCGGTGCAAGGGCGGAGATGGCCCACCCCTTATACATTCATTCATTCATAAGTAAAGTAAGTAAAGGTATCCCTGTAACAGGCCGTGAAGGTCCATAGGGTTG
>NW_019741735.1:0-431 GCF_002891405.2 Cryptotermes secundus | reverse complement strand
TAATTTCCTGTGTAGGTAAATGTGACCCATTTTTGTTCCTTTTCAACTTTATTATCTGGGTTACTTATCTTTTGTTTCAGTTTGTTATGTAGTTGTGTGATGCCTTCCTACCTATAGCCATTATTTAGTGCTATATTAATAACAGTATTTAACTCTTTGTTTCAGCGTTTTCCTCGAGGGGTAGTGTGAGAAGTCTCTGTATCCAATTTTTGTATGCTGCTAATTTTTGTTCTTTAGGGTGTCATGATTTATTATTTATTGTTATGTCTGTCGTTGTGGGTTTTCTGTATATTTCCATTTCTATTTGTCCGTGTTTGTTAAATAGATTTAAGTCTAAGCAGGCTATTTGGTTGGCTACTTCCGCATTTATTGTGAACTGCAAGTTCTTATGCTGTCCATTGAAGTGTTCGAGAAGGCTTTTTATTTTTGTT
>NW_019741734.1:0-475 GCF_002891405.2 Cryptotermes secundus | reverse complement strand
TTTAATAGCTGAAGGGGCTTCTGGGTAACCAGGCAGACAAGTCTTCAAAGCTGAGACCTAAAAAATATGTAACATTTATATAAAGGNCCTAAGTAGTTCTTAACACACAGTGTTCAGTAAATTTTAACACAGGGACACTTCATTCATTTATTTCCTTTTAAATCAAAAACTGTTGATGACTTGGGACTGAAATGATCCTTCCACTGTCAGCTCCCTTTTAGAGGATTTATATATACCAACTCATTTATTAAAATGCTTGAGAACAGGCAAAAGAAAATTATACATAGCCACTGAAAAGATAAAGCTATATTCATGCAGAAGACACAAAGGGTCAAAGGAGAGAAGAAAATACAAAGGAACACAATATTAAGAACTAAGAACATAAACACTGAAAAAGGGATCTGAACAAGAAACCTTACATATTATTAAGAAAGTTAGTAATGTCAGTCAAAGAAGAGAACCCTCTGTTAATAAT
>NW_019741733.1:0-359 GCF_002891405.2 Cryptotermes secundus | reverse complement strand
CTAGCAACACATAGCTGGAAAGATAACAACGCAAAGCTGGCAATCAAGAATTGCAAAGCAGGCAAGCTAAAAACGCAAAGCTGGCACGCTAGCAACGCAAAGCTAGTAAGCTAGCAATGCAAATCTAGCAAGCTTGCAAGATAGCAACGCAAAAGTTATCAAGTTTGCAACGCAAACCTAGCAAGTTTCAATGCAAATCTAGCAAGCTTGCAAGATAGCAACGCTAAGCTAGCAAGCTAGAAACGCAAAGCTAGCGAACTAGAAATGCAAAGCAGGCAATAGCAAGCTAGCAACGCAAAGCTGGAAAGCTTGCGACGGAAATCTTGTAAGCTAGCGAAGCTTATTTAAAAAGCTAGCAA
>NW_019741732.1:721-1150 GCF_002891405.2 Cryptotermes secundus | reverse complement strand
TAACTTGCTAGATTTGCGTTCTAGCATGCTAGTTTTTTATTGCTAACTTGCCAGCCTTGCGTTGCTATCTTGCAAGCTGTGCGTTGCTAGATTGCAAGCTGAGCGTAGCTAGCTTTCCAGCTCTGCCTTGCTAGCTTGCCAGCTTTGCGTTGCTTGCTTGCTAGCTTTGCTTTGGTAGCTTGCTAGGTTTGCGTTGCTAGCTTCATTCTTTGCGTTGCTAGCTTGCTAGCTTTGCGTTGCTAGATTGGTAACTTTGCGTTGCTAACTTCCTAGCTTTGCGTTGCTAGCTTGCTAGTTTGCGTTCCTAGCTTGCTAGCTTTGAGTTGCTATCTTGCTAGCTTTTCTTTGCTTGCTTGGTCTCCGTTTCCTGCTTCCTAACTTACATGCAAGCTTTGCGTTGCTAGCTTGCCAGTTTGCGCTGCTATCTTG
>NW_019741732.1:0-546 GCF_002891405.2 Cryptotermes secundus | reverse complement strand
TTGCGTTGCTAGCTTGCTAGCTTTGCGTTGCTAACTTGCTACATTTGCGTTGCTAGATTGCTAGATTTGCGTTGCTTGCATGCTTGCTTTTCTTTTCTTGCTAGTTATCTTTGCTTTGTTAGCTTGCTAGATTTACGTGGTTAGCTTGCTAGCTTTGCCTTGCTATCTTGTTAGCTTTCATTGATAGCTTGCTAGATTTGCGTTGTTAGCTTGCTATATTTGCGTTGCCAGCTTGATAAGTTTGCGTTGCTACATTGCTAGCTTTGGCTGCTAGCTTGCTAGCTATGCGTTGTTAGCTAGCTTCTTTTGCGATTCTAGCTTGCTAACTTTGAGTTGCTAGCTTGCTAGATTGCTAGATTTGCGTTGTTAACTTGCTAGCTTTGCGTTGCTCTCTTGCTAGCTTATCGTTGCTAGCTTGCTAGCTTATCGTTGCTGGCTTGCTACATAATCTTTGCTTGATGGTAGCTTTGCGTTGCTAGCTTGTTTGCTTTGCGATGCTAACTTTCTTACTTTGCGTTGCAAGCTTGCTAACTCTGTGTCGCTACC
>NW_019741731.1:1570-3300 GCF_002891405.2 Cryptotermes secundus | reverse complement strand
GTTAAAATTACATGAATTTGGTTGATGAAAGTCAAATTTATTTTATAATTTCTTAAATTATCATGAAATCTCTACAATTTGATTAAAATAAATGAATAAATATAGTTAAAAATTGTATAGATTTCCATAAATTAAAGTGGAATCTTTGAAAATTTTTGAAATTCTTTTAATTGACTTGAAATCTGTAATAATACTTGGTCAAATTTCATAAATTTCGTTGAAATCTTTCAAACCATGCTTTATAGTCGTTAAATTTAACTTAACATCAATCAAAATTGACTTAAATTTCCCTAATATAATGTATAAATTATCAATAATTTCGACAGATATCCATTTAATACATGATGAAATCTTTCACATAGTGTCTCTAATTGCTTATATTAAGGTGAAATCATCAAGTAATTTCGGAAAATGTTTATAGAATAAGTTGAGTTCGTTCAAATTTTGATTAAAATTCTTTAAATTACTTTGAACGACTGAACATTTTATTGNATGACTGAACATTTTATTAAAATTCACTAACAATATAGTATTTATCAGAAACGTAAATTAATTCCTGAAATTAGAGTGAAATTATATCATATATTGGTTGAATTTGTTTAATTTAACTTGAAAAAGTCAAATAATTTTAGGTTAAAATTTTATTGATTTCGTTGAATTCGTTCAAAATTCAATTAAACGTCTTTAACTTAACTTCGAATCGTTCAAAATTTCTTTAATTTCCTGAAATATTATGTAAATCATCAAAAAGTCTGCTAGAATTTCCAAAATTAATATGAAATCTGTCACAAAATAATTGATATTATTTATATTAAGTTGAAATCGAGAAAGAATTTTTTGTTATAATTACATGAATTTGGTTGAAGAAGGTCAAATAATAGTTTATAATTCCTTAAATTATCATGAAATCCATCAAAATGTGATTAAAAATAAAAAATTATATATCGTAAATAAATTTAATAGTTTTCCATAAACTAATGTGGTATATTTGAAAATTTTTGAAATTCTTTTAATTATCTTGAAATCTGAAATAATACTTGGTCAAAATTTTATAATTTCGTGGAAATCTTTCAATCCCTGAATTATATTCGTTAAATTTAACTTAACATCACCCAAATTTGACTTAAATTTTCTAATATAACGTAGAAATCGTCAATAATTTGGACGGAAATCCATTTAATATAATTAAATCTTTCACATAGTGTCTCTAATTCTTTATATTCACGTGAAGTCGTCAAAGAATTTCGGAAAATTTCATTAAATAAGTTGAGTTCGTTCAAATTTTTGTTAAAATTCTTTAAATTACTTTGAATGACTGAACATTTTATTAAAATTCATTAAATAATATAGTATTTATCAAAAACTTAAAGTAATTCCTTAAATTAGAGTGAAATATTTTATATATTGGTTGAAATTCTTTATTTTAACTTGAAAATGTTAAACAATTTTAGGTTAAAATTATATAGATATCGTTGAATTCGTTCAAAATCCAATTAAGATTCATTGAATTAACTTCGAGCGATTCAAAATTTCTTTTAATTTCCTGAAATATTATGTAAATCGCCAAAGAATCTGTTAAAATTCCTGAATTTGGAGTGAAATCTTTCACAAATTTATTGAAATTCTTTATATTAACTTGAAATCTGGAACAATTTTTTATCAAAATTTCATAAATTACTTTGAAATCATTCAAAACCTCGTATATATTCCTTAAATTTAATTTAACATCA
>NW_019741731.1:0-1484 GCF_002891405.2 Cryptotermes secundus | reverse complement strand
CCAAAAATTTTATTAAAACTAATTAATAATTAAATATCGTCAAAGAATTTGACAGATTTCCATAAATTAAAATGGATTCTTTGAAAATTTTCCAAATTCTCTTAATTAACTTGAAATCTGTAAATATACTTGGTCAAATTTCATAAATTTTGTTGAAATATTTCAAACCCTGCTTTATATTAGTTATATTTAACTTAACATCAATCAAAATTGACTTAAATTTCCTTAATATTAAGTTGAAATCGTCAAATAAATCAACAGAATTACATTTAATAGGAAGAAATCATTGTCACATTGTATGTAATACCTTATGTTAACGTGAAATTATTAAAGAATTTTCTGAAAAAATTCATAATTTAGGTTATGTTCCTTCAAAATTTGTTTAAAATTCCTTACATTACTTTGAATGACTGAACATCTTATAAATATTCATTAAACAATATAGTAATTATCAGAAATTTAAAGGAATTCCTTAAATTAGAATGAAATATTTTATAAATTGTTTGAAAGTCTTTATTGAACTTGAAAAATTGAATGATTTTTTTGATTAAATTTATATAGATTTCGTTGAATTCGTTTAAAATTTAATTAAAATTCATTAAAATATCTTCAAATCCTTCAAAATTTCTTTAAATTTCCTGAAATAATATGTAAATCGTCAACAATCTTCTAGAATTCACATAATTAATGTGAATTCTTTTACATAATATTTGATAATATTTATATTAACTTGAAATCGAGAAGAATTTTTGGTTAAATTTAGAGAAATTTGGTTGAAGAATTTCAAAATTTGTTTGAATTCCTTAAATTATCATGAAATACCTCAAAATACTATTAAAACTAGTTAATAATTAAATATCGTCAACGAATTGGAGAGAATTTCATATATTAAAGTGGAATCCTTGAAAATTTTTCAAATTCTTTTAATTAACTTGAAATCTGTAATAATACTTGGACAAATTTCATAAATTTCGTTGAAATCTTTCAAAACCTGCTCTATATTCGTTAATTTAACTTAACATCATTCAAAATTGACTTAAATTTCCCTAATATAATGTAGAAATCGTCAATAATTTGGACAGAAATCCATTTAATATAATGAAATCTTTCACATAGTGTCTCTAATTCTTTATATTAACGTGAAATAGTCAAAGAATTTCGGAAAATTTAATTAACTAAGTTGAGTTCGTTCAAATTTTTTGTTAAAATTCTTTAAATTACTTTGAATGACTGAACATTTTATTAAAATTCATTAAATAATATAGTATTTATCAAAAACTTAAAGTAATTCCTTTAATTAGAGTGAAATCTGTTATATATTGTTTGGAATTCTTTATTTTAACTTGAAAATGTCAAAGAAGTTTAGGTTAAATTATATAGATTTCTTTGAATTCTTTCAAAATTCAATTAAAACTCCTTGAATTAACTACGAGTCATTAAAAATTTATTTTAATTTCCTGAAATAGTATGCAAATCGTCAAAGA
>NW_019741730.1:0-753 GCF_002891405.2 Cryptotermes secundus | reverse complement strand
TCAAAAATGGGTTCATCTTACGTTTCTGGCTCAGCGATACTGAACCCTCGGGTCCGTTGCAGAAATGTTTGTACCCGTCCGTTACTTGGTCACCCCATTAATGAATTAATCGGCCGGATATTCAGTCTGATGATCAGTCACGCTCATCAAGTGTCTCTTCATTTGGTGATAAGTCTGTCAGTCGACCGACACATATTTGTATTACCAAGGCTTTAGTCGTGGTTTATGGGCAGATCTAACACACAGTTGGCTTCCCCACTTGTTTACTTACGGTCTAATGATGATAAACATGTGGCGAGCCTATCTAGTTCCCAGAGACTGAGTTATCACGCGTAGGCCACACGCTCAAGAACATCTTTACGTTTCGGTTCCATGCCATATCCGGAAAATTCTGCTGAGAGATCTGATACTGTGACATGTAGACCCGTTTCTAGGCAACAATCGGATAACTTCCGTTGCTATTAAAGGACGCTGTAAATACAAGTTACAAGTAGTGTTTTCTGTGTGGTTCGCATATATCCATTGCTATGCAACGGATGTATTTTATGTGCTGTGGTCCGACCCAAATCAATTCAGTCCAGACCAATTCAGTCCAATCTAAGTTCAGTCGTAGTTCAGTTGTCAATTCAAAGTTGAAGAGAAGACTATATATGTGCTATACTTACAGTGAGACTGTTATAAATCCGTTGCTAGGATACTGCTAATGAAGACTGAGAAGACTTAGCGAGTCCTAGTGATCTGTGAAGTGGGTAA
>NW_019741729.1:0-421 GCF_002891405.2 Cryptotermes secundus | reverse complement strand
TGATATTCTGACTGCAAAGTTTCGTCATTTTCTCACTAACAACAAACACCACCAGGTTATAAGTGAAGAGAGAGCAGTAATCTTGACATGAGGTCACACTCACATAACACGTTCCATTGTTGTCACGATATATACTGAGGGCGTTAGAACTATTCGTCACTCAAAAGCATCAGCTTCAGGTTGTAATTAGAAACATCGACATGGACAGCCATGCAAATGATGTTCAATCATGTTAGATCTGAGGTTATCACGGCGTTAACTATGAAGTGTCCTTGCCGGGAAGTGAAGTCATCAAGCCTGGTAGAATTCTATCGTCGTGCTTCTATCTACACGGCTGAAGATGGAGGAGACACGTCCTTCGAAACGTCGGTATGCCTCTAGCAGACTAAACTGTTTCACAGCCCAGAAGATACTGCCATTT
>NW_019741728.1:0-585 GCF_002891405.2 Cryptotermes secundus | reverse complement strand
AATCCCCCACGGTAATACAAATGATTCCTGAATATCACATATTATTGCATTGTGGTGCCCTCCAATGGCATAACTTTATGACGAAAAATATTTGTTGTCAGTGAAACCGTTCCCTTCTTTCTCGCGATTGGATTCTTGACCAATAGAGTGACTGCTGGGCTTTTGTTTCGCCCGAATTTCCCTTCCTGGATAGGAAGTAGAATATTATACACGAGAATGGGTAGAAATTAGTTTGAAAAATTACCGTCCTGTAATCGGACTGATATTCGGTTGTTTCTGTTTAAGTCATGTTAAGAGGTTGGGTGTCCTGTCACTGTGACCTAAATATCCGGTGTGCATCATCACGGTACGTTTCTTTCCTGGTATGAAAAGGTATTTATAAATAATAAGACTGTGTTATGTGTATGTTTATATACATATATGTACAGGTTGTGATTAATTATCTGCCTGAAAATATATGTTAAAAGATTCAGTGAGATAGTGCAAATGGTAGGTGTTAATGTATATGTATTATCCAGGACCGAGTAATGGCCAGTGCATCAAATTTTACAAACATGTGTTTCCTCTGTTCCACAACGAAATCGA
>NW_019741727.1:0-757 GCF_002891405.2 Cryptotermes secundus | reverse complement strand
TCTAAATCCTTACGTTAATCTTGAACCAATAAAATTCTTCGCCGCCAAAGCTTCAAATTAAAAAGAGGCGCGAACGCCGCCATTGGCATAATTCTCAATACTCATAATCGCGAAACATCTTCTGTCTCTGTCAACCCCGGAATTTGCAGACATCTCAATTCACGTGGTCGAAGACAGCCTTTTGAATGCAACTTAGACTTATGGGCCATGCTTTACAAATTCAATAAAATTATTGCTTTAAGGTGACAAACAAAACGGCCACAATCTCCCAATTGAGTTTTTCCTTTATACATAAAATATAAAGGAAAAACTCATTTGGTCGCCTCGTAATAGTAATCTCTATAACAAACTACAATAATCCTTGGAATTTAAACGCAAAAAGAATTCTTTTTCACGTCCCAAATGATCCAAATTACACATTAGTCACAACGTATTAAAAGCAACACCCTGTATAATAACACTAGTAGCAAGTGGAGGTATGATATTAGCTTATCTCCAAGGCGCCCCTTGATTCCTGGAACACTATCTCTCTCTGCTGGCGCACCCAATAACTTTAATAGCATACCAACTCCCACTCAGCGTAAGGATTGCACGTTTCGCAACTCACTTTAAACAACGTATACTAACTGGTCAAAACGATTGCTAATTAATGTTACTTTGGCTCAGATTAATCAAACAAGAATTTTTTTACAACTCTTGACAATTTGGCACATAAGGTTTTAAATGACTCAAATGGTACAACCCTTTAAATTTTCCA
>NW_019741726.1:0-1435 GCF_002891405.2 Cryptotermes secundus | reverse complement strand
TATATAAACTCTTAATAACATCAAAGTATCCTGTAAACACAATTATATTGTATAACACTTCGGTTATCATAACCTTTCTAAATAAAACAAGATCAAGAAATGGCAATGCTTTGTTAAGATGTGACAGATTACGCAATTAACTCCCTGGAGTGGTCTTCTGTAAGTGACTAACAGCTCCTCCGCTACTTAATAACTTCCCTGCCTTTCCTGGCTAAATACTGTGTTCACGGGAGGCCCCAATTAGATCTTATATTTCGTCACATGCTGAACTTTCTGGTTGAGGTGCTGTTAAAGCCCGACGAAACCCTAAGCCAGAACTTACCTTGTAAGTTGTCCGGTACTTCTTATTCAATCCATTTGCAATTACCATAAATATGTGCGACCTTTGAAGTTCCATTCCATACCAATAAGTGACCCACTCGATCAGGTTATAAACGCATAACGTAAACCGCCAGAAATACCATGGCACTACCGGGCGGGACAGGCCGGACGGGCCTGCCGAGGTCTGGTCGGTCTGGTCGGGGTCTCCCTCTATACCAGTTGGGTGAAACTCCCATAGGGGAGAGGGAAACTGCCAGACCAGCCATCTATGTCCCTCAACATGAACTAGGTAGTCTGGAAATGACTGGAATTGATCATTATACACCTATCGCATTCAATCGAATCGCATAAGTGTGAGCCAATCAGAGGATCTTAAATTTCCGTTGAAGGATTTGGGCGTTGGCTCAGTAAGACCCAGTAAGACTCCGTAGTTTCTGAAGATATGTTTACCCAATTGAGGTATGTCGTGCAATTAATTATATTAATTAGTAAGTAGGGACTTTGATTTGATGTTGTGAAACAAGAGTCGACACTTACGCATGAATTTACATCTGTGTGTTACTTATGTATATGGATTATGCTTACTACGCCCAGTGAAATTAGAAAGAAACACGAAGTCAGTGTTACTACAATACTTCATCCAAATCGTATTTCTGTATTTTAAGCATCTTTCCATGTAGCCTAAAGAAGGACCGTAGAATCTTAAGAAAGTGAGAGTGTACTTTGATTCTGTTATANTTTTGTATTGTTTCGTGCAGTATACGAGTAAATGGGGAGAATGAAAAAGTGTTTCGCACCAGGTTGCGTGTCTTCCAATGACCACACTGGAATTAAATTCTTCTATTTTCCCAGGGATTCAGCACGCTATGAGCCAGATGTGAAATATTGTTATAAAACATACTGTAATATTTTGTCCAGTGTTATTAAAGGAGCTAAAAATCTTCATTATAATCAATTAATTTCTAATTCTAGTAACAAAATGAAAACCACCTGGACATTATAAAATCAGGCACAGGTAGGAAAATTAATGATGCGGGTATACAGTTTTTAAACATTGATGGGAAGTTAGCTAATAATCATGATGTGATTACAGATTCTTTTAATAATTATTTTT
>NW_019741725.1:0-516 GCF_002891405.2 Cryptotermes secundus | reverse complement strand
TAGGTTAGGTTTTGATAGGTTAAGTTTGCGCAGTAGTCTTGTGCGAATCAATCGGTATCTGTGGGGTACCATTCCCTGCTTTTAAGTTAGGTGCGGTGACATGACGTGAGTTGAGTTGGCGTGATTTGACGTGACTTAGCGTGACTTGTCGTGACTTGACTTGACTTGCCGTGACCTGGTGTGACTGCGTGACATGACGTGGCTTGACGTAACTTGGCGTGAGGCGAAGAGAGACGGGACGAGGCGAGTATAGGCTATGCTAGGCTAGGTTAGGTTAGGCTACGTCATTTTAGGTTAGGTTAGGGTAGGTTAGGTTTGCGCAGTAGTCTTGTGCGCATCAATCAGTATCAGCTGTTAAGTTAGGTGAGGTGAAGTGAGGTGAGGTGATGTGACGTGACTTTACGTGATTTGGCGTGATTTGACGCGACTTCATGTGATTTCGCGCGACTTGACGTGATTTGGCGTGAGTTCAGGTGACTTGGCGTGACTAGACTTGACTTGAAGTGACTTGACGTA
>NW_019741724.1:0-554 GCF_002891405.2 Cryptotermes secundus | reverse complement strand
AAGTTTCTTCACCTTCTCACCTGCTTCTGTCAAACGATCGGCAGACATGTTCAGTGCTTCTGACTTCACCTCCAACTCCTGGGTTACTATTAAATTATTTTCTTTTAGACGTAACACTTTATCAAACACAGTGTTCAATTTTGTGATCGCATCTGCTAACTTTAGCTCCAACCCAGCTACAATCTTCTCGTCACTGGACACCATCATTTCCTGGTTTGCGTTTATTACAGATGAAAGCTTTCCTGGTCTGTGTTGTACTGACTCCTCAGCTGGTGGAAGATATCCTTAATAAAGTGCTACAAGGACGTCTGCGGTTTTGTCTTCTGTCTTCGTTATTTATAGCGGTTTTTCACAGTTGAGATTTTTCTGCTTCTGTGCTACCGGCCTATCTACCTGGAGACTCAGTCACGACTGAGCGCAGTATAATAGCTTACCCCGTTGTCTCTCGGCTTATATGCTCTGGTCAGACACACAGGAAACGCACCTTCCAACAGTAGCTCTCATTGTTCCCACGCATCCATTCAGCGTGTTTACCTAACTGTTGCTTAACAACG
>NW_019741723.1:0-446 GCF_002891405.2 Cryptotermes secundus | reverse complement strand
ACTACATTCATGTATTTGTACACAGAATTGGCCCCTGACCACTGATGCTTAATGGCTATTGTAATTCATTTTTCGGAAATAAGGCAACATCTGCGGGCAAATGCCCAGAGCTGCAGCAAATCTTGTGTTCTTGAATGTCGTTGAAGGTTATTACATCAGAAAATTACGGGTTTTGTTTACATTTCCAGCTGTACCTATAAATAGTGCGGTAAGCACAAAATTCATGTTGTCTTATGTGTCCCCGCCCCTTAATGTTGGTTGGTTGCTCAGTCTACGTCATTGGGGGGGAGGCGGGTCCGATGATAACACCTCTGCCCTCCCCCGAAGGCGTGGTTTCGCTAACTGTTCCCACTGAAGTGGCCCCGCCTCTTAATGCTGATTGGCTACTCATCAGTCATGGCCGTGAAACTGCCGCATGTTCGTGTTCCTGCCGCGGTGCATCGGAA
>NW_019741722.1:0-6888 GCF_002891405.2 Cryptotermes secundus | reverse complement strand
GTTAACACATCAACTACTGAACTGTCTTGAACGACGTCTTCCTGATGAATCTTGAAATCATCAAGTTTACGACTGTTTCTTATATAGGCTCGGCACGGACCAGCACAGAAAACCCAGGTCTACTGTTTCTTAAGGAAAGCAACACAGAAAATAAGTCACATGATTCCTAGCCAGTGTCTTCATTGATGCGCTGTTGCCTAGCAACGCGCATTAACATTCCTCCCTGAGATAGATATTCCATTATTATCTTGTAACGCTCTGGCCATCCACGTTAAAATATAGATCTAGTAGGAATGTGAGAAGACACAAAAGAGAGAATTCTAGATATTTATTTATGTAAATTCTGTACTGGTTTCCTCATATGGCACAAAAATAATGCAACGAGTTATATACTAAATATTCTTATGTAAATGCCGAACAAACGCATTTACAGACTGAGAAAATTAAATATATTTCTTCATTATTTTTATGAGCAACTGATGATGATGATGAAGACTGGCAGAACAATAGAGAACCTGTAGTGTGCTCTTTCTTTCAGTTTGTTTGAACTGCAACTTACAGAGTCCACTGAAAGTTGTTGACCTGAAAATTTATCTTGGACATTCGTCATGAGCTTTCCATAGCAGAAAAGTCTCCGTTAAAATTCTCCCAGTTCACCCTTCCAGAGCATGGGATTAAAACTCCTCTGAAGACCATTAAAGCTTTTTTAAATATTACGTATTATTGCAGTGAAGTTCTTACTTTTTTCTAGATTTTAAAATAAATTTCATTTTATGTAATTTGTATTTTAAAAACGAATGATTATAGATACATGTTACTACTTACGGAACAAACTACAGTGTTCTGTAATGTGGCACCGTGTTTTGACAGTCTGTCTGTCGGATAGAAAGAGACAGGTTACTTATTATGAGTTCTCTAAGAAAAGTAACTATTACTTGTGATTTCTTCGTGAATATAAAATTTATTCATGATTCCCAAAATTTTAAGAAGCTTCATTTATGACTATGAAGTGGGACGAATTTCAAAATATAATTTACTTTTTTTTTTTCTATTTGAGTGAAGAGGCATATCGTGCCAAGAAGACTAGTGCGGAACACACTTTCACCTTTTCTAGAGAATCAGCTCACAGATGGCGAAGAGGTTGTTAGCCTTACGCTCCGGCCGCCCTTTACCCCCATGAATTATCCTGGTACTCATTTTTGTTAGAGGCTGAATCGACCCCAGGGCCATAGTGAGGGTGAAAGGATTAGGTAAATTAAAAAATCCACCTCCTCGGGGTTCGATCCCGCGACCTTGCTACTTATAGCATAGTGCCTCAAGCAACTACGCTGCCGCGTACCCCATAAACAGTGTTCTACAGTTTTTTTTTGTAGTATACGAAATTCGAAAGGAGTCAGACGGGAATACAATTTTCTTCGTTAAACTTGCCCCACAAGTCACAAAATTATGATGTGTGAGCCCAAGAACTCAAATACGTTAAGTGTAAATAACCGCTAGAAACAGCAACCATAGTCCCTGAAATTGCAGTGCAGAATTTTCTGAATATATTTCTGGAGTGTCTCAAGGTGACCGTGTGTTGACCGAAGGTTCTGCGACGTAATTGAAGGACCAAGCTCAGAAGTCCCCTTTCAGTCCTGTCGTTCCCATGGGAAGACGCTCCTTCCTCCCTTCCTCATCCTTCCTTCTCCAGCAGGCAGTGGTGGTACGACCCTTGCCTTGCGCCTTTGGGGGCCCCCTCCCTATGAATACAATATTTCATTAGTATGCGGGCGGACGGGTACCGTCTCCTCTGGAACGCACGTACACGAAAAGAGCAGGGAGTTGTATGTGAAGAGGAATAAATCTCGGTGAGAGAGTTTCTTGTCGGACCAGACGTCACACCCTGAAGCAGCCTTCTGTTCCTCTTGACCAGCGCGGATGAACGAAGCGACGAGGAACCAACGACCCCCTTGGGTCAGATTTCCGTTGTCGCTACTTCTCGTTTCTAACGGTGATGATGATGATGATGATGATGATGATGACGATGATGATGATACAGTCCCATGTGGGATATATGCAACAATGAGAAATGACATTAGATGCAGCACGTATACAAAATACGGGATTAAGCTAGAGTTTTTATGTAGGACTGGATATATTTCATTTTTCCCTAAAGATACATATTTTTAAGAAAGGTAGCCGGGAGATATTTTCGATTACATTCGGAATGAGAAAGTTCTTAAATGGCGTCTTATCGAACACCAAGGTTTAGGTTTATGCCACGATTCTACCAAAAAGCTAGAATGTAATTCGAATTGCATTCAGTATTCCACGAAATCATAATTCCATATAAGGATGAAGTTATCCCTATGCTTAAATAATTAAGTACTATGCCATGAAGACATATGGGGGAATGCAAGTATGACTCCATCATTCTTGACCTCTGTACTAGATGGAGATCAGCTTCACGGCCAGGCCACTTTACCCCTGCTGATATCGTCCACGGTAACCATTGGATAGGAGAATAGAAAAATTTTGCCCCTCCCCGAAATCGAACCCCGGTCGTCCAGCTCGTAGCCCGCCGCGTAATTAGATGTAATGAGAAATTCTATATTGGTCTTAGTCTATAAGTCCAAGGAGAGGCTTGAGAGTATGTGGAGATAACATAAAATGAATCTTAGAGGATTATGTTTAAAGGGTGAAGATTGGATTCAACTGCTAACAGTAATGAATCTTCTATAAGAGGAGCGGAAATTCTTGTCCAGCTGAACGACTACCAGCTTCTCAAGAAATATGGACTCAATTACGTAGCAG
Organism: Cryptotermes secundus; assembly: GCF_002891405.2. Classification (NCBI taxonomy): domain Eukaryota; kingdom Metazoa; phylum Arthropoda; class Insecta; order Blattodea; family Kalotermitidae; genus Cryptotermes; species Cryptotermes secundus. The sequence goes on along the minus strand of NW_019741722.1, from coordinate 4,095 downwards.
GATATATATTTAATATATTCTTGTACCTTTACGGTCAAACCAGTAAAATACTTTCGTATAACCTATTCTGAAAGAAGTCGAATAAGTTATATGCTACTTGTTTTTATTTGCCCTTAACTAGACTTAATATATCAGTATGACCTGCGTCCCTAATCCGCTGCTGAACTTGGACTTCTATATTCAATTACAAAATATGTAAGCATATTGTTGTATATACATCCAAGATGTTTTTTTTAATTTCTTAATTATTCTTGTTTTTCGCATGCATTTTGCGATACTAACAGGAAAACAGTCCACTGAAATATATCACTCACTCACTCATGGAGCTGAGCCCTCCTTGTAAAGCCACCAATTGTGCAGCTATTCAAGAACTCCGCAACATTTTATGGAACCCGAAGGTTCATTACCATGTTCACAAGTGCCCTCCACTGGTCCATATCCTGAGCCGGATCAATCCAATCCATTCATTTCCATTCTATCTTTCTAAGATCCATTTTAATATTGTGCACCCAGCTACGTCTTAGTCTTCCCAGTGGTCTCCTTCCTTCTGGCTTTCCCACCAATATCCTATACGCATTCCTCTTCTTCCCAGTTCGTGCTACATATCCTGTCCACCTCATCTTCCTTCACCTGGAGAACAGTACAATTTATGAAGCTCCTCATTTTGCGGTTTTCTCCAACCTCCTGTCACTTTATCCCTCTTCGGTCAAAATGTTCTCCTCAGCACTCTTTTTCTCAAACATCGTCAATCTTTGTTCCTCCTTTATTGTCAGAGACAAAGTTTCATACTCATACAGAACCACAGGTAAAATTATAATCTTGTATGTTGCAATTTTTACGTTTTTAGGCGGCAGACGAGAAGACAAAAGGTTCTGGACTGAATGGTAGCAAGCATTACCTGTATCCAGTCTCCTCTTAATTTCCTCCAGAATAAAATTTTGACTTATTACTGTCGTTCCAAAATATTTTTTTTTACTGTGCCACATTTTCAAAGTATCTATTAGCTGTCTTTATGTCACGATTTTACCCTGGATTCTGGTGACGAGACAGCAACATATACTTAGTGTTCTCTACGTTTCCTTCTAGACCAACTTCTTTACTAGCGTGAATTAAAGTCTGTGTGTTTTTCCTTTATGGTATCTATAGTAGATTCACATCGTCAGCATAGACCAGCAACTGAAGTGTACCAATTAATTTCAGTTTCAGTTGTTTTTATGGACCTTCTTGATGGCATGTTCTAAAGCACAATTGAAAAACAATGACGATAAAGCGTCTCTTGTTTTAGAGCACTTTTAGAAAAATTATAAGACAATGTTTACCTACGGACTTTACTGTAGGTTTCTTTGAACACAGTTCAATCAGCAGAACTATTTCCATGGGTACCCCAGACTCTGTAAGAATATTGCGCAATACTTCCCTTCTAATTGATGTGTGGACTTTCTTGAAGTATATAAATAGCTGATGTATTGTCTTCTTATATTCCTTTCTTTTCCTTCTTCTTCAATATGTGACAAATGCAAAAAATATGATCAGTAGTTGATCTGTTAGTCGAAATCGACGCTGATGATTCCCAATAATTTCGTCTATATATGGATTTAACCTTGAGAGAAGGATATAAATAGGACAGACATTTATATAAATATAAAAGACAAAACAAGGAAACTTGTATTGTTTAAATAATAAAAATTCCATTATTGTAATCAGGACAACAATTTGTGGATTAACATGACAGGACTTATATTAGAAATAAGTAACTTGGTATATTTCAAAAAGTTGACACAAAATACCTGGAACTTCTCTTTAAGAAATTCGCAATTCTAAGAAATCGGAAGTATCTGACTTTCAGTGGAGTGTGAGTAGATGTTTATATCTCGAATTGAGCTGCTATACTTATGATGAGAACGGTACCAGAGTTTGACTTCGGGAGATATTGGTCAGTGTGGGAAGGGGGGCCTATGTAAAGACGCGAACCAAACATCCGCCCAGACTCCCCCCTCCTTCCTTCCTGCCTCGCCGTCTGTCTCGCCTTATAACCTCCATGGCAGCCAGCACCCACCCTCGGCGAAAATTTTTATCCATATTCAATTCCATCTCGTAACAAAAGTTTTGGCAGCTTGGTCTGATGGTAACGCTGGCTCTGATAGTAGCGTGGTGAATCTCCACAGGGGATGGAAAAAGGAGAGGTTTCGGAAAGAGATAGGAAAAGAAGCGGTAGGAGTTTGAGTTTGATATGGGATTCTGTTAGACTGAGAATTGAAACCCGGTCTCGGCGTGAGGTTAAGGATTTCTTCAGGTTTTAAGAGTTTCAGAAGCGTGACGTTAAACAAGGCCACCCGGGCAGAGCTCCAGGCCTGTTGTTGCTGAGTGTTCTAATGCTGCAATCTTAAGGCGCTGGAAAAATCCATTTATGCATGATGCAACAGAGACAATACAACAGGGGACATCAGACTTGAGGCTTCCCACCCACGCATGTCACTGGCATTAAAATCCTCATATAAGCTCATATAGGTTACCAGACCTCGCTGTCAAGTGATTGTCACTCCTTCGTGTTCTGAGAGTCCAGGTTTGGAATTCCATCCAGCAGAATTACAGTTTTGACTTTGTCGTAGATTTTCAGCCCCTAATGTAGAGTGTTTAATTGTGCCTTAGTAAAAATTGAAACAGACCATGCTGAAACAAGCAAAAAAAAAAGAAAATGTATAAGCTATAAATTTTGACTGTATTATATTCAGATCTTATTTCTTCAAATGTTAGGAAGGAAATGGGAGGGCAGTGGTAGAGTCAATTTTTGTGATATCATAAACACAACTCTCTAATATATATATATATATGTATATGTGTGTGTTCCTCCGAAACGTCTGTTTATTTTCAAAGGGCTTCATGGTGTTATACTTCGTACCCGTCACTGTGAGAATATCATATCATAAGACTTTTGTATACACCACTGACTTCAAGTAATTTATTGAGAAAAATTCACACCCAGATACCAAACGTTTTCGTGCAGTTCCTTTCCGTCTGCAAATTTATCAGCGAGGGCCCTATAGAAGCACTCTCCTTCTCTTAAATATAAAATTTGTCAATAAGCAAATAATATGACAAGGAGAAAACTAATCCGAAAATTTCGAAGTCTGAGTGGGTTTCAGAGAATGACAAATGAATGAAAATTGTCTTAATTTCTTACATCTTGCACGGATGGCTTTCTCTTTATATATATATATATATATATATATATATATATAGTTGGCACTAACTTCGCCGACAAGCGGCGGTCGCTCGGTCGGTATAGTTCGCTTGCGGACTCAAGCCACGGAAATTTTCTGTTTATATACGTATATATATATATGTAGTTTCCAGCCTTTCGGAGAATTATTTTGTTCTAAGTGGAAATATAGTTTTCATGATATTGATTGGAGTGTCCAGTCATTCATCGTTAGTAGTTTTTATTTTTATATCAAAATAGTTATACACGTAATTGGAATGTACGTCTTTCAGATTATGCACTTACCTAGTTTCTTATAAGACGTCTCATTCTCCTCGTTTTCTTATTTGTGTCATGGCACAAAATGGTCAACTCTTAAATACCTAATAGTAGAGTGACTTTACCGATTATAGAGCACGTTTTTTATCACATTATCACTACATGTGTCGACCTTAAGAGGTCATCATCAGGTGTGTGAACACGACTGTATAATTACCCGCAGTCACATTCACTTTTTACTCATTCGACCTTGTATCTTTTCCAGATTTACTCTCACTAATATATCGAGGTCTCACAAGCAAGTGAAAGTGTAACCAATAACATAAGTTGAACTTCACTTCACGAACTTTTAAGAATAATAATAATTAAACTAGTATAAAAAGAACTAGATTCAGTAGTGAGCGTAACTAAAATGAGACCGAAGAACAAGTGAAAGTGTAACCAGTGACATGAATTGAACCTCTATTCACAAACATTTAACTTTTAACAATTAAATTAGAATAATAATAATAATAATGTTAACCTGTATTTTATAAAAGGAACTCGATATATTAGTGAGCGTAAATCTGTAAAAGATACAGAGTCGAATGAGTGAAAAGTGAATGTGACCGCGTGTA
>NW_019741721.1:651-755 GCF_002891405.2 Cryptotermes secundus | reverse complement strand
CGTTGCTAGCTTCCTAGCTATGAGTTGCTAAATTGCAAGCTTTGCGTTTCTAGCTTCGTAGATTTGTGTTGCTAACTTGCTAGCTTTGTTTGTAGCTAGCATTG
>NW_019741721.1:0-515 GCF_002891405.2 Cryptotermes secundus | reverse complement strand
GTTTTGCGTTGTTACCTATGTAGCTTTGCGTTGCAAGCTTGCATGCATTGCGATCTAGCTTGCTAGCTTTGCGTTGCAAGCTTGCTCTCTTTGCGTTGCTAGCTTGCTAGCTTTGCGTTGCTAGCTTGTTAATTTTGCATTGCTAGATTGCTATTATTGCGTTGCTAGCTTTCTAGATATGCGTTCTTAGCTTGCCAACTATGCGCTGCTAGCTTGCTAGCATTGCGTTGCTACCTTGCTAACTTTGCATTGCTAGCTTGCTAGATTTTCGTTGCTTGTTTGCTAGATTGCTAGATATGCGTTGGTGGCTTGTCAGCTTTCCGTTCCTAGCTTGCCAGTTTGCGTTGCGAACTTGCCAGCTTTGTAGATTGCTAGATTTGCGTGGTTAGCTTGCTAACTTTGCGGTGCTACCTTGCTAGCTTTCCGTTGCTACCTTGCTTGCTTTATGTTGCTACCTTTCTAGCTTTGGATTGCTTGCTTGCTTGCTTGCTTTGCGTTTCTTGCTTCCTAGCTTT
>NW_019741720.1:0-383 GCF_002891405.2 Cryptotermes secundus | reverse complement strand
TCCTGATCCAGATCGATCTGATCAATACCATCCCAACCTATCTCTTGTTATGCAACGGAACTGCTTATCCTCTGCAAATGTTCTTGCGTTACTATGGAAACGACTGCTGGATTCCGAACGTGTGACATGTTTTTACCTGTTTTTACCTGTCACAGGTGTGATCTATATAATAGGTATATAAAAACGCGCATGTTCGAATGAAACGTTGTGTCAAAATTCCAAAGCAATTGGTGAAGAACTTTCAGAGATCTTCGAAGGTTAACAAACCAACATTTACGTTTTTATTTATATAGATTACATGCTGTGATTTTTTATGTACAGTAATATTGTATTCTAAAAAATTAAACATAAATTATTTACTCACAGTTGTTGTTATATCATAG
>NW_019741719.1:0-411 GCF_002891405.2 Cryptotermes secundus | reverse complement strand
AACATTTGGTTATGCCAGTGATAACGACAGGGGGCCTCCGAAATATATAGTAAAAAGTTTCCACAGCATTGTTGATATATGTGTAGTTTATTTAACAACACGGGACAGCTCAGTCGGTGCAGCAACCAGACTACCAGGATGACCAGGAAATCGGGGTTCAATTTCAGACATAAGCAGGACATTTCTCTCTTCTGTTCGGCTTCCACATCGGATGTGAGACGTTCCTAAATTATCCAGAGGGTACCGGACAGTGAATGGTTGAGGGGCTATGCTACAAGCCGGAAGGTCGCGGGTTCAAGTCCCGATGAGGTCCTTGGATTTGTTTCAATTGATCTAATTCTTCCAGCCGCACTATGGCCCTGGAGACGACTCAGACTCTAACAGAAATGAGTACCAGGAATTAATTAAATA
>NW_019741718.1:0-1179 GCF_002891405.2 Cryptotermes secundus | reverse complement strand
ATGGCTTTCAAAGTAATTTTTATGAGTATTGACTTCTAAAACTTTCAACATCTTCAAAAAAATTAGAAATAGGGCAGTCATAAAATTAATAATCAATATTACATTTATTATAATTAAACAATATGAGGGATGGGGGGGCACAGAACTGAATGAAAGTCAGAAGTGGGCCTCAAGCAAAAAGTAGTTGAGAACCACTGGTCCGGATAGCTACTTATTTCTTCATCCTCTGGTTATATTGTGGAGCGAAAGTTTTACCAAGATGTTCAGCGAAGACTTGTGCCTTTTCCGAGTTGGATCTAGCCCAGTTGCCATCTTCTCGCCTGAGTGGAGATATTGTGGGCGTTGGTCTCTTGAATTTCTTGGTAGCTCTCCTTAGTGAATTGTCACTGGGTTCCAGATTTTTTATGTAATAATCAAAGGTCACATTTTTGAAGTCTTGGATGATAGCGTGGAGTTTCTGAGTGAGTCTGTTGAGATGTCTTTTGTCGTAAGGATCTCTTGTGCTTTGCCAGACTCTACGTACTCTCCCTTTCTTTCCTGGATTAATTCTCTGATACGAAGAGGCAATTTATTATCTGTTGCTTTCCATGCCGCCTTTTGCAATAGTGCTGTAAAGTCATGGACAGCAGCTTCGATTTCGTCTTGTTCCTTTAGTCTTATGTTGAGCTTTATATTTTGGTTTATAATTTCTTGGTATTTTCTCCAATTTGTTTGTTTGGTATATAATCGAGGTGCAGGTTTTTAAGTAGAATTTCAGTGCTTACAGTTATGATAACAGGGCTATGGTCAGAGCTAAGATCAAAGTTCGATTTTATGTCACAGTGGATAGTTGATATCCGTTTGGCAATGGCAAAATCAAGGAGGTCTGGGACTTTATTCCTATCAGCGGCCCAGTAGGTTGTTTCTCCAGTAGATAGGTGGCATAGGTCTTCTTGTTGAATTGCACGTAGTAAATTCTTGCCTTCCAGTGTTATAAGTCTTGAGCCCCAGTTGGTGTGCTTGGCATTCCAGTCGCCGGCGGCTATGAAGTGTGAGCCTAGCGTATTGAAGTAGTGTTGAGGCTCTTGAGTTGGGACCATATGTCTAGGAGGGCTGTATATCGCGGCAATAGTAACTGGCCATATGGAAGTTTGTATTTTGACCTTTGCACTATGAATCTTATCTGTTTATATACGGATT
>NW_019741717.1:0-874 GCF_002891405.2 Cryptotermes secundus | reverse complement strand
TCCCTTTCTTACATCTCTCTCTCTCTCTGTGTTTATTGTTGGAAGTGGTGTCTCCTGTGTGGCTCGTGCCGAGGCTATATAAATAAGGTCAGCTGCATTTAAGTTGCCAATGTAGCATGAGATACGTAAGACACGTATGATCTGCTATGAAAATCCTATAGTNTTTGTGTGTAGTGCAAAAGGAAGAACTTTCAGTAACATTCTATTAGTGCGAAATGTACACTCGACGAAAGGCAAAGCATATTCATAAGAGATAACACTATCTTCTCGTCAAAAAGGATATTACATTAGGACTATTACCGCAAGAGTTCAGCTGAAAAAAAAAGAACTCTGGTCGTGAGTCTCAAGGGACTTAACGCCAAGACGAACTGGTGGCGGTAAATCGCCAGTCGTAATGTAACTTTGGCATTGACTACAAGATAATCTTGAGACGGTAGTTACAAAAATACGAGGTAGGTGTGAGATGGCCCCGGGAGCAGAGGAACGTCCACTGTTGGAAGGTGTACCCAGCAACGCAGTGAAGACCGTGACTGAGAATATTAGTCTTTGTGTGACAGAGATTTGCAAAGTGTAGTCACGAGTTGTGTGTTAAAAGTGTCCAATAAATCCGATTACTAATATCTATGGTGACTCATGCAAGTGACAGTATAATACATAAAATTCCGTCCCATAATATTATATGATATGTAAGGTAAAGATAAAGCTATCCTTGTAACGAGCAGTGGAGGCCCATAGGGATGTGTGACATCAAGGCTCCCACATTTTCTAGACATTCGGCTCACAGATGGTGGTGAGTTGTCCGCTTCAGGCGGAGGCCGCCCTTTGACCTCAGGAAGATGCTTGGTACCAACTTTTCTTACAGGATGAGCCGACA
>NW_019741716.1:0-430 GCF_002891405.2 Cryptotermes secundus | reverse complement strand
TAGCAAGCTAGAAACGCAAAGCTAGCAAGCTAGCAAGCTAGCAAAGCTAGCAAGCTAGCAAACTAGCAACGCAAAGCTAACAAGCTAGCAACGGCAAGCTAGCAAGCTAGCAACGCAAAACTAGCAATCAATCAAAGCAAAGCTAGGAAGCTATCAATGAAAGCTAGAAAGCAAAAACACCAAGCAAGCAAGCAAGCAACGCAAATCTAGCAAGCTAGGAACTCAAAGCAACAAGNNNAAGCTAGCAAGCTAGCAACGGAAAGCTAGCAAAGAAAAGCTAGCAAGCTAGCAACTAATATCTAGACATCTAGCAAACTAGCAACGCAAAGCAAGCAACAAGCAAAGCAAAACCAGCAAGATAGCAACGTAAAGCTAACAAGCTTGGAAAGCAAATACATAAAGCTATCAACGCAAAGCTAGCAAGCTTGCA
>NW_019741715.1:0-732 GCF_002891405.2 Cryptotermes secundus | reverse complement strand
TTCTAGTTTGCTTGCTTTGCGTTTCTAGCTTGCTAATTTGTTAATTTACATTGCTAGATTGCTAGCTTTGCGCTGCTATCTTGCTAGATATGGGTTGCTATCTTTCTAGCTGTCCGTTGCTAGCTTGCTATCTTGTTAGATATGGGTTGCTATCTTGCTAGATTTCCGTTGCTAGCTTTCCAGGTTTGCGTTGCTACCTTGCCTGTTTTCATTTCTAGATTGCCAGCTTTACGTTGTTAGTTTTCCAGCTTTAGTTTGCTAGATTGCTAGCTTTCCGTTATTAGAGTGCTAGCTTGCTAGATATCTGTTGCAAGCTTGCTAGCATTGAGTTTCTAGCTTGCTAGCTTTTCGTTTCTAGATTGGTAGCATTGCGTTGCTAGTTGATTATTTTGCTTTGATAGCTTACCACTTTTGCGTTGCTAGCATGCCAGGTTTGCGTCTCTAGCTTGCCAGCTTTGCGTTGCTAGCTTGCTAGATTTACGTGGCTAGCTTTCTAGCTTTACGTTCCTAACTTGCTAGCTATCCGTTGCTAGCTTGCTAGCATTGCGTTGCTAGATTGCTAGTTGTGCGTTGCTAGCTTGCTAGCTTTTACGTAGCTTGCTTGCTTGTTTACTTTGCGTATATTGCTTGCAAGTTTCGTTGCTAGCTTGCTAAGTTTGCGTTGATACCTTGCTAGTTTTGCGTTGATTGCTTGCTTTGCGTTTCTTACTTGCTAGTTTTCGTTGAAACTTA
>NW_019741714.1:0-204 GCF_002891405.2 Cryptotermes secundus | reverse complement strand
AAAGCTAACAACTTATATATAGCAAGCTATAAATCTAGCAAAGGGAAGCTGGCAAGCTAGCAACACAAATCTGGCAAGCAAGCAACGAAAACTTGACAAAGTTAGAAACGCAAAGCTTGCAAGCTTGCAACGCAAAGCCACGAATCTAGCAACGCAAATCTTGGAAGCTAGCAACGAAATTTTGCAAGCTAGCAACGCAAAGCT
>NW_019741713.1:0-469 GCF_002891405.2 Cryptotermes secundus | reverse complement strand
AAGGATGAGATGGGTTGGACATGTAGCACGAATGGGAGAGAAGAGGAATGTATAGAGGATACTGGTGGGAAAGCCAGAAGGAAAGGGATCACTGGGAAGACCAAGATGTAGGTGGGTGGACAATATTAAAATCGATCTTAGAGAGATAGGATGGGATGGTATGAACTGGATCAATCTGGCTCAGGATAGGGACCAGTGGAGGGCTCTTGTGAACACGATAATGAACCTTCGGGTTCCATAAAATGCTGAGAAGTTCTTGAGTAGCTGCAGATTTGGTGTCTTCTCAAGAAGGGCTCAGCTCCATGAGTAAGTGAGTGAACATTGCCGATTTATCTGGATGGCTTGGACAACTTGCTGTATGATGGGGAACTTTCCCTCGAAAGTGACGTGTCAACTGACAGATAGCTACACTGCACTTACAGAAGTATTGTCGTTATTCTGCTGTCGCTTCTCATACATCGACTATTCT
>NW_019741712.1:0-706 GCF_002891405.2 Cryptotermes secundus | reverse complement strand
AAATTGGAATATTTATAGAATTTATTGAAATTCATTGTATTAACTTGAAATGTGGAAAAATTTTTGGTCAAAATTTCCTAAATTACATATAAATCTATCAACTGGTGCTATGCTTACGATCCTGAATCAAAGCAACAATTGAGCCAGTGGAAGACTTCAAGTTCGCCTCACCCCAAGAAAGCTCGTCGGGTGAAATCAAACATGAAAACAATGCTTATTTGTTTTTTCGATGTGAGCGGAGTCGTCCATTCAGAGTTTGTTCCGCAGGATCAGGCAGTTAACCAGGCTTTCTACTTGGAAGTCTTGAAAAGATTGTGCAACAGTTTGCGGAGGAAGCGGCCAGATTTGTGGCAGTCGGGTGACTGGATTTTCCATCATGACAATGCCCCTGCTCACACAGACCTGTCTATACGACAATTCTTGACCAAAGATGGTATGACCCCTGTTCCTCACCCTCCATACTCACCTGATCTTGCCCCGTGTGACTTTTTTTTGTTTCCTCAAATGAAAAGAGACATGAAAGGAAAGCGTTTTGCTGATGTTGCTGAGGTGAAGGAAAAAACGACGGAGGCGCTGTCAAGCATTTCAAAAGATGAATTTGGACAATGTTTTGAAAAATGGAATAAATCAATGAATATTGTCGTAATTTCCCTAATATAACGTATAAATCGTCAATAATTTGGACAGATTTCCATTTATTAAGAAG
>NW_019741711.1:0-431 GCF_002891405.2 Cryptotermes secundus | reverse complement strand
TACCACTACAACACTTTATTGCTCTTCTTCTTAAAGGCACTCGGCTGCGTCAATTCTCACAGTCTGATTTGGTTTCAGCTCACAAGCAGCTGGTGTTACACTTACACAAAAATGCACTCAATCAGCTCGTCAAATTCCTTTGTGCCGCGCTCTTGTTGATTAAGCTAAATCTCAATATGAGTCGTTATGAGAGCAAAATTTTGTACTTCTTGGAATTATCTTTTAGCGCGTGTTCCGGGGTTTGCCTCCGCCAAGTTCAAAAGTTGATAGACGACTCCAAACTTAGACTGAACTCTCTGCCGAGCCAGAGGTCCTAACTGAGTTGTATCTGCCTATTCTCCTCTCCTCTTAAGTTCCCTGATAGGCTGATTCAAATGAGGGGAGTTTCTTAATTTTGGTTCCAGCCAATGACAGATTATTTTTAAGGGAAT
>NW_019741710.1:0-402 GCF_002891405.2 Cryptotermes secundus | reverse complement strand
TCCTCTGGGATAACAAAGCCCAATGGCTATATTCGCGGTAGCGCAGTTAGTTGATGCACTATGCTACAAGCCGGAAGGTCGCGGGTTCGATTTCCGATGTCATTGGATTTTTAAATTAACCTAATCCTTCCAGCCTCACTATGGCCCTGGCGTCGACACAGCCTCTAACAGAAATGAGTACCAGGAATCTTCCTGTTGGTAAAAGGCAGCCGGCGCTTAAGGCTGACACTCTTACCGCCATCTGTGTCCCGATTGTCTAGAAAATGTGGGAGCCGCGACGCCTCACAACCCTATGGGCTTCCATGGCCTGTTACAGAGATAGCTTCACCTTTCTAACATAGATCCCTGTGACAGTTTTAGACATTAATAACAAAACTTGGAGTGCAGTTTTCAATCGAAATT
>NW_019741709.1:0-1449 GCF_002891405.2 Cryptotermes secundus | reverse complement strand
TCCAAGGCAAGTCTCATGCTGGCTGAATGCCCTGGATGTCCAGTTCAGAATGGGATCAAGTCAGACTGAATATCTCACACTAATGCTAGCTAGCCTAGGCTCAGGCTACAAGGCTGAGGTGGGGTATCTTTCTAGGTTAAGGACCATGGAAAGCTTGGATAGGCTCTACTCGTTAAAAAAAAAAAGCTAAAACTATCCCATTAACAGGCTGCGTAGGCTCGTAGGGTTGTGAGACTTCAAGGCTCTCGCATTTTGTAGAGAAGAATCAGCAACCATGTGTATGATATCCCTGCACCCTTAACTTATAAAATATGGGCAGAACAGAGGAAAAGGAGTGTGTGTCAAATGTATATTGTATGGGCACATCTGGTATCAGAAGAAACTTATATTCAATATGAAAATAAAATTTATTTTGCTGAAAAATCCTACTCTTGAAGCAGCTGTATATTCACATTTTACAAAACTGCAGAAAACATAAGATGGTAGTTTTTCCCGGATTTCATCCTTGTGAACAAAGCAATATCCATTTTTGGTACAACATGAAACAGTTTGAGAAGTACAAGCTAATAGGAATCTTCAGCAGTTTTACAGTAACATTTCTTTTCTAACAAGCAACACTACTCAGAGTCGCAGATATGGTTCAGTGTCAGTCAGTATCCATTTCCCTTTCCAAATGAATTTCACATCAGTGTGAACAAATTTGTTCATGTAGTTACTATAGGATTCTGACGATGGTCAGAATCAAATTTGTTCATATTCATGTACTCCAGAACAAAGAGGAAGATATGCCACTTTCTGATGTAATAAGAGCTTCAGAGAGTTTACAAATTAAACAAAGAATTACAAATATTACAAATTCTTGTGAGAGGCCTCTTTCGACTACAGTAATGCAGCCAGGGAATGACACAAACAGCTTACCTCAACCCAGTAAAAATGCTAAATCTCTTTTCCCATGTTAATTTGTGTTGTGCCACTTTTCTGGCACATCTCAGTGAATCACTGATGCAAATAGAGCTGTTTATACACAGCCACACAATTCATTAATGATTCACTAAGAATTTTTTCCATGATTGTTTGTGACTTACCACTTTTTTCATTATGTCTTAGTACACTACTGATTTAAATAGAGCTGTTTCCACACAGCCACATGAGTGATCAGTGGTTTGTTAACATATTTGCTAAGAAACTTATGAATGGTGCCACAGGCATAAATGTGGTAGTAACAATTAAATTACAAAATCTTGATTTATATGTTTTCATTTATACTGAAGACGAATCTATCCTATTAATTAGTACAGTAAACCACATTTACTTGGCATGTATAGAGAATAGGGTCTGCCAGTTACATTATTCTGCTGTTTCCACGAGAAAGTTCTTGCAGAAACCCAATTTATAATCCAAATTTCATGTTCTTTCTTTAGTTCTTGCATGGACTATTCCCATACAATA
>NW_019741708.1:0-425 GCF_002891405.2 Cryptotermes secundus | reverse complement strand
CATGATTCCTTCTTGCCATTCGAAGTTCTCACGCAGGTGAGTGTGAGATTTAATTTTGTTTGGTATATGAAAACATGTAGTCTGGATAATTCTTAACAGATTTTTCAATGAATGTTTGTAACAGTCTACCAATATACAATTTATTATGAAGTTCTTAACAGCATTTTAATATTATCCCAGTAGCTATTTCCTCAAACACCTCTCACGAAATCCAACACAGACAAGGGTGAGCACCATACATCAACTAGCAGTACTACAGTACTATATTCTGATTATTTCTATCTATAGAATATGAAGTTGCATAAATCACTGGCTGACTTCCACACATTCAAACTAAATTAAGAAATCCAGAAACAACCCCCTAGTTCTGCTGGAGTACAAGTTCTCACATCATCTGCACCAAAACTGAACCCCATCACAATATA
>NW_019741707.1:0-337 GCF_002891405.2 Cryptotermes secundus | reverse complement strand
TTCGTTCGAAGACCACTGAATTGTTCCAAAATTGAGTATCCTCTTCGAGAGAAGGGAGTTGAGGTGTTACTTTTCCAAAAATGTAATATAAAAACTGTTATTGATATTTTTATAGTAAAATTTTGTTCCCTGATGGTTACAAGGCCGACGACAGATACCGCCCGTTCTAAGGCATGAAATGTCTTCTCCGGCTCGAACACTGGAATTATGGGTTCGAATCCCTCTTGAGGCACGTACATGTGTTTGTGTTAGGTAGCGCCCTAGCGACGGGCTGATCCCCAGTCCAAGGAGCCCTACCGAATGTCTAAGATTAAGAAACGGAAGTGAAACGAAGCGT
>NW_019741706.1:0-386 GCF_002891405.2 Cryptotermes secundus | reverse complement strand
GATTTTCCGGCAACAGTAAGCTTCTGACGCACGAGCACGAGTAATATGGACGCGCCTTTAGGCATGAACAGTCTTCGCCCCCTCAAACACAGGGATCGTTTGTTCGAATCCCACTCAAGGCATGCATGTTTGCGTTTATTCTGTTTGTGTTGTCCTATGTGTAGGTAGCGGGTTCGCGACGGGCTGATCCCCCGTCAAAGGAGTCCTACTGACTGTCTATATCGGCAAGAAATTGTAAGCGAGAGGCTAAGGTTCATCATNAGGTCGCGGTGCAAGGGCTGAGGAGGCCTACCCCTCATACATTCAAAGTTCATCATGGACCGTAGCTCTCAGAGAGGAGCAGGAGGAGGAGTAGTAGTAGTAGTAGTAGTAGTAGTAGTAGTAGT
>NW_019741705.1:0-567 GCF_002891405.2 Cryptotermes secundus | reverse complement strand
CTGTCTCAGATTCGAGACTTCCCTTTTCGTCGCCTCCTACGAATCGCACACTCCTGCGAATGAATCATTTGCTTTTTACGACCCGGTGCGGACCTGAAATGGAACACATAATTGAACGGTTAGTCTGTTGTACTCTGCGTATCTGTGGCCAAGGGAATGCATGTTTACCAACCCCTGTCCAGCAATGGTCTGTTCCGCGTTGCCACGGGAACGTGCTCAGCGAAGCGCCGCCCAGTATATGGTCATATTCCGGCTTTCTGGCGTCATATCACAATATAGTAATCGTTCAGGTGTTGGAAAAATATATGATAAGAAGGTACGTTAATGTAAAGATAACTAAGAAATATTTAGAAAGTGTTACGAAGTTAATATATTCGAGGGGAAAAAAGCAATAAACGAAAATTGCATTGACAAAGAAATTAAGGGCAGATTATATTTGGAGAATACATGCTAGCAAAGACAGACGTATAGGGTGTGTGGAGGTAATGCTCCATGTATTCTAACACCCAAACATGAGATGATGATACTTATTGTAAGATTTGAGGTTTTCACGGCGGTGACTATGAA
>NW_019741704.1:0-1025 GCF_002891405.2 Cryptotermes secundus | reverse complement strand
TGCAAACAATTTCGATTTTTTAGTTTTTTTAATGACTTGCGTTTCTGTATCTTCTGCCATATCAAATATACTCCTATGGACTGTATCATTAGACAATGGGATGTCTTTCAGTTTACTTGCCGCAGACTGGCTTAATACTTCATTACAAGCAGCAATCAAAGAATATGGAATATGTTTTTTTTTTACATTCAGCTATCTGTAGTGATATTAAATAGGATGCCGTCAGAAGTGAAGTGTCAGTGGTTGAAGCTTGGCAAATAATTTTCTTCTCTGATTTAAATGCATCTATTTTACCCATAAATAATTCAATGGGTTTGTTGACTAGATCGGAATATCTTGTGTTGAGATATCGGGATAGTCGTCATATCTTCATAGCTTCAGTTCCAAGAAAAGTAAAACAAATGACACATTGAGGTCGTGGCAATTGGACAGTGTTAGGGCATTGTATGAAATCAAATTTTAAGTAGCTGTCCATGTACTTACGAGTGGATGCACACTTTTTCTTCTGTGTGCTAGTGGTTTTCTCTTCATTTTGTACATCCTGGAGATCGCTATATAGGCTTGAGGTGGATGAATCACTACTTGTTGCTTCACTAACACCTTCAATACAAGCTTTCTTACCACCAAAATTAAACAAAGTCCACTGTCTTATTCATATTAAAACTTAAATCACTGAGGTTTCAAACAAGCACTTACACACTGCAATGCCAGCTTGCGAAGAAACAGTATCCAGTATTACTACATTTGAGAACCGGATACAGACTGCCTTGATCTTCAATTTCAGTGGAAACATTTTCTTTATACTTCCTTGCTGATTGGTCACTGACATTTGCAACACAGATATTGTTTCGCCCAGTTCTGAGTACAGAGGATACGCCGCCCATTGTAATCGACTTGCAGGCAATTTTTATGACTGGTCATAAACATCGGTATTGCCTTTCCCCAGTGTTAAATGATTTGGATATCTGAAAATTCGTGATCATTCATGAATACTTCCATGTTTATAAATATGCGGCTTGGTCACT
>NW_019741703.1:0-521 GCF_002891405.2 Cryptotermes secundus | reverse complement strand
CCATGCAGGAGCAGCAAGCAACAAACCAGAGGACAAAAATAAGGGACCGAAACCTTCCTACAATCCTGTATTGTTCATATGAAAAGTATTATAGTTATGTATGGGTTGCTTTCTAACCCTGCATTAGTTTATTTCTTTTGTCATTAACACAATGTAAGTAATGCGTAAAATTCTGGGCTGTAAGAAATGTAAGTGCATCTCAGCATTAGTTTCTGAAATAATCTGTTGCAATAGGCTTTAGAAAATTTTTAATCTTTTCTCAGGAATATCTTTTATTTCCTTGTGTAGGGGTACCCCAAAGGGTAGGTCTCAGGGCAGTCGGAGTTCTCTTCCGAAAACTAGCCTAGCACGGGCCAAGTCCGTATTGTCGTGAGTGTATGTCCTGTAAGCTAGGAGAAAGGGTGTTAAGCAGCTCCGTGGTAGGGCGCAAGCTCGTCCATTATTATTTCCACTCACTATCAAGTACTCGTCATTTCTCATTCGCCATTCATGGTGGGGTGACAGGCGTCTCTACATAACCG
>NW_019741702.1:0-1064 GCF_002891405.2 Cryptotermes secundus | reverse complement strand
AGAAAGAAAGGCAAAGCAAGCAAGCAAGCAACGCAAAACTAGCAATCTAGCAACGAAAGCTAGCAAGCTAGAAACGCAAAGCTGGCAAAGCTAGCAAAGAAAAGCTGGCAAACTAGGAACCCAAAGCTGGCAAGCTGGCAAAGCAATGCTGGGATGCTAACAAAGCAAAGCTGGCAAGCTAGAAACGCAAAGCTGGCTAGCCAGCACCGCAAATCTGCCAAGCTAGCAACGCAAATCTGCCAAGCTAGCAACGCAAAGCTAGCAAAATACGAACGCATAACTAGCAAGTTAGCAATCTAGCAACGGAAAGCTAAGAAGCTAGCAACGCAATGCTAGCAAGCTAGCAACGCAAACCTAGCAAGCTAGAAAGGCAAAGCTAGCGAACAAGCAACGCAAATTTATCAAGCTTACAAGCAAGCAACGCAAAGCTAGCAAGATTCCAACGCAAAGTTAGCAATCTAGCAACAGAGTGCTAGCAAGCTAGAAACGCAAAGCTAGCAACCTAGCAACTCAAATATAGCAAAATAGCAATCTAGAAACGCAAAGCTAACAAGCTAGCAACGCAAAGCTCGGTAGTTAGCAACGCAGATCTAGCAAGCTTGCAACCCAAAGATAGCAAATTAGCAACGCAAATCTAGTAAGATAGCAACTCAAATCTATCTAGCTAGCAACGCAAATCTAGCAAGATAGCAACACAGAGCTAGAAAGCGAGCAACGCAAAGTTTGCAAGCTAGCAACGCAAAGCTAGTAAATTTGCAACGCAAATCTACCAAGCTAGCAAGCTGGCAATGCAAAGCTAGCAAGCTAGCAAATCAAAGCTAGCAAGCTAGCAACGCAAAGTTGCAAGCTAGCAACGCAAAGCTAGTAAATTTGCAACGCAAATCTACCAAGCTAGCAAGCTGGCAATGCAAAGCTAGCAAGCTAGCAAATCAAAGCTAGCAAGCTAGCAACGCAAAGTTGCAAGCTAGCAACGCAAAGCTAGTAAATTTGCAACGCAAATCTACCAAGCTAGCAAGCTGGCAATGCAAAGCTAGCAAGCTAGCAAATCAAAGCTAGCAAGCTAG
>NW_019741701.1:0-326 GCF_002891405.2 Cryptotermes secundus | reverse complement strand
TAGCAAGCTAGCAACCCAAAGCTGGCAAGCTAGCAAAGCAAAGCTGTCATTCTAGATACGCAAAGCATTCAAGCTAGCAACGCAAAGCTGGCAAGTTATCAACGCAAAGCTGTCAATCTAGCAACGCAAAGCTGGCAAGCTAGCAACGCAACGCTAGCAAGATAGCAACGTAAATCTAACAAGCAACCAACCTAGCAAAGAAATTTTGCAAGATAACAACGCAAAGTTAGCAAGCTAGCAACGCAAATCTAGCAAACAAGCAACACAAATGTAGCAAGCTCTTAAGCTAGCAACGCAAAGCTAGCAAGCTAACAACGCACAGCTAT
>NW_019741700.1:0-474 GCF_002891405.2 Cryptotermes secundus | reverse complement strand
TCCTCAATGCTGCACAAGACGTCGAATAAGCGCCTGTTCTGGGTTTCGGCCTCTGGTTATTGCCGTATGANGATTTCTTTACATTCGGCCTGAAGAGCGGCACGTTTTTCGGCCCAGAATACCTGGTACCCCGGCACAGGGACGCCAGCCATTACTGGCTTGACACTTACAGATTAAACCCACGGCCGAGTACTGACGTATAGAACAAATACTGAGACACAACTCACTGTCCGCACTGAATTCACAATGTTGTCCAGACACAAGAATTCAGTCCAAATTTCTCATCCAATATCGAGTTTTGTCGAACAGACTTACTCCTTACTGAATGGTCAATCCCTATGAACTCGACGAATGAATCGCATTGACTCAATCCCGTCCGTCAATCAAGCACACCAAAAAATTGTCCTGAATCATTAATCCTCCTGAATCAATCAATCAGATTGCTTCAAACGATCGCATTTATACTACGCTCGG
>NW_019741699.1:0-422 GCF_002891405.2 Cryptotermes secundus | reverse complement strand
GTTTAGAGAGAATTCTGAAATTCATAATTTCAATACCAGGAATAATTCTAACTCTTTTCAAGTTACAACTCACTTGATGATGTTTCTTAAAAGTCCTGCCTATGCAGGCGTTAAGATATATAACCATCTTCCAGCTGACATTAAGGACTTGGCATGTGATATTAAAAGTTTTAAAAAAGCATTAAAAAGTATTTGCATGACCATTATTTTTATACTGTGGATTAATTTTTGTGCATAAAACTAGATAAGTATTTCTGATGGGAATTGTAACATCATTGTATCAATATTTACAGTGTTCTATTCTATGAATTTTTTATGCATAAAACTAGGTAAGTATTTCTGACGGTAACAGTAACATTATACAATCAGTATTTACAGTGTTCTATTATTTTTATGTTTTTTGACAAAATCTTTTAATGATT
>NW_019741698.1:0-323 GCF_002891405.2 Cryptotermes secundus | reverse complement strand
AAACGCAAAGCTAGCTAGCTAGAAACGCAAAGCTAGCAAGCTAGCAACGGAAAGCAAGCAAGGTAGCAACGCAAAAATAACAAGATAGCCACGAAAATTTAGCAAGCTAGCAACACAAGGCTGGCATGATAACAGCGCAAACTGGCAAGCTAGCAACGCAAAGTTGGCAAGCTTTGCAAAGAATATGTGGCAAGCTAGCAAGGCAAAGCTGGCAAGATAACAACACATACCTAGCCACCAAGCAAAAGGAAGTTAGCAAGCAAGCAACGCAAATCTATCAAGCTAGCAACGCAAAGTTTGCAAGCCTGCAAAGCAAAACAAGC
>NW_019741697.1:0-437 GCF_002891405.2 Cryptotermes secundus | reverse complement strand
TACTGTTCTTTTTTATATAGTTTTTCTTTTCTTCCATGTACTGATCATTTGTTACTCGCCTTGTAGCCATACAGACTTCCCCTGAGTTATACCTTAGGCCCATTTATCATTACTATCCTCTGACCTAACGAGTTATCCTAGTGGAAACATTAGGTTTGTTTTCTGGATGTACTCAATTTCGAATGTCCGCTGCGGCAACAGCTGTCCTGACTAAGGGGTTTTCGTGGGGCCGCGCCATAGCTCAAGCGGTTANTTAGTCGCTGCTTCCCACCGCGGCGGCCCGGGTTCGATCCCGGGTCTGGTCAAGTGGGATTTGTGGTGGACAAAGTGACGCTGGCGCAGGTTTTCTCCGAGTACTTTAGTTTCCCATGCCAATCTTCATTCCACCAATAGCTCCGCAATCACCCTCACCTATCATCTGGGGCTGGTACAATAGG
>NW_019741696.1:0-1038 GCF_002891405.2 Cryptotermes secundus | reverse complement strand
CCAGACAACAGGCCGTGTCCTTCAGCGTATGCACCGTGTGATTCGTGTTCGGCCATGCTTGCCCTTACTCTTGTTGCAGTGGCAGAGTAATTTTATTGCCAGATCTGCCCCTCCACCTTTCATGTCCGCAGATCTATATAACAGAGGTATTGAACGTAGTGTCATGTTAGTATCATCATAGCAACAGGTAAGACAGGACGCTATTGCAATCTCGTAAGAAGCACAGTTTAAAGGGGACATTAACTTCTGCGTCGAAGTCTTTGTCAGTGTGCGCGCGCATAATTAGTAATTTAGGTATGGATGAAAAGAAATAAATAAAATAAATTTCGTTGTACAATTAAAGTAATTATATACAGATAACCATATGTCTAGACTAGAGAACACAGGATGTGACGATGTGAAGTTCGAGTCTTAGATTGTGCTAAAAGTTTTGTAACAAAGACTAATTCGTTGTACGAAATTATGATAGACAATAACCATTTCTGCTTTGTTCCAGGAGTTACTGGTATACTTACTACAATCGGTATTCACATTACGAAATCATTTGTAACTTAAATTAAATAAAACGCTACAATGACAATCTCTTTGAGATGGGATTAGGGACAATTTCCGAAACATCCTGTGCGTCAGATTACTTCACAAGAAGGAAATATCCACATAATTTTACTGTAGTAAAATATGAGGTTTTGACTGCCGTGACAATTCAGTGTGTGGTCTTCTGACGCTCCTCAGTTGCGCGAGTGTTTTCCAAAGATTGTTAGGAGTGCGTTTCCTCCATTTCTGCTCCGTACAGGGAGGCAGAAGGCTCCTCCACCCAGATTACAGTAGACTGGATTACGCTAATGGGATTCGTTTCAATACATTTTGCATTTTAAATCTTTACGAATTTTTCATCTTGGTTACATTCAGTATTTAGAGTTAAGACTTGGAAAAATTTACGGGAATTACTGCAATTGAAAATTTTGGAAAGTAGTCGATGTTATTTATTAAGAATGAATATCCTTAACAGCGATCCTGAATGCCAAAAGTGATTTTATG
>NW_019741695.1:502-946 GCF_002891405.2 Cryptotermes secundus | reverse complement strand
AGTATTCATGAATGATCGGGAATTTTCAGACATCCAAATATTTCACTATTCGGGACCAATTGCCACGACCTCAATGTGTCACTTGTGCTACTGTTCTGGGAAATGAAGCTATGAAGCCATCGCGACTTACTCGACATCTCAACACAGGGCATTCTGATCTAGTCAACAAACCCATTGAATTCTTTAGGCATAAAAGAGATGCACTTAAAATAGAGAAGAAAATTATTTACCAAGCTTCAACTACTGACACTTCACTTCTGACGGCATCCTATTTAATATCGCTACAGATAGCTAAATGTAAAAAACCATATTCTATTGGGGAAGAACTCATTAAGCCTTCTTTGATTGCTCCTTGTAATGAAGTATTAGGCCAGTCTGCGGCAAGTAAAATGAAAGACATCCCATTGTCGAATGATACAGTTGGTAGGCGGATATCTCAAATGG
>NW_019741695.1:0-219 GCF_002891405.2 Cryptotermes secundus | reverse complement strand
GAAAAGAAAAAAGATTGCATAAAAGGAATAAAAGGGAATATGATAAACAAGAACTGATTGAACTGGAGCATTTAAGAAGTTCAAACGAAATTAGAGCGTTTTATCAAAAACTAAACAAGAGTCGAAAGGACTTTCAACCTACAACAACCTTATGTAGAGATAAAGAAGGCACAATATTGAGTAGCAACGAAGCAATACTGGAAAGATGGGCGCAATATT
>NW_019741694.1:660-1107 GCF_002891405.2 Cryptotermes secundus | reverse complement strand
TGCTAGATTTGCGTTGCTACCTTGCTAGCATTCCGTTCCTAACTTTCTAACTTTGATTTGCGAGCTTGCTAGCTTTGCCTTTCTTGCTTGCTAACTTAGCGTTGCTAGCTTGCTAGGTATGCTTTGCTAGTTTCCTAGCTTTGCGTTGTAAGCAGGGTNGCGTTCCGCGCTTGCTAGTTTTGCCTTGCCAGGTTGATAGATTTGCGTTGCTAAATTGCTGGCTGGCCGTTGCTAGCTTGCTACCTATGAGTTGCTAGCTAGCTAGTTTTGCGTTGCTAGCTTGCTAGATTGCTAGATATGCGATGCTAGCTTGATAGCCTTGTGTTGCTATCTTGCTAGCTTTACGTTGCTAGCTTGCAAGATTTGCTTTGCTAGCTTGGTAGTTTTGCCTTGCTTGCTTGCTTTCTAGCATGCTTCCTTTGCGTTGCTAGATTGCCAGCTTTGCGT
>NW_019741694.1:0-392 GCF_002891405.2 Cryptotermes secundus | reverse complement strand
CCATCTTTGCGATTCTAACTTGCCATTTTTCGTTGCTAGCTTGCTATCTTTGCGTTGCTAGCTTGCTAGCTTTGCGTTGCTAGCTTGCTAGCTTTGCGTTGCTAGATTGCTAGCTTTGCTTAGCAAGCTTACCATCTTTGCGTTGCTATTATGCCAGGGTTGCGTTTCATGCCTGCCAGTCTTTCGTTGCTAACTTGCTAGTTTTGCGTGGCAAGTTTGCTAGCTTTACGTTGCTACCTTGCTATCTTTGCGTTGCTAGCTTGCTAGCTTGCGTTGCTAGCTTGGTAGATTTGCGTTTATATCTTGCTTGTTTGCTTTGCTGTTATTGCTAGCATGCAATCGTTGCCAGCTTGCTAGATTTGCGTTGCTAGCGTGCTAGCTTTGCGTTGCTT
>NW_019741693.1:0-506 GCF_002891405.2 Cryptotermes secundus | reverse complement strand
GCAGAATTCAAACCATGGCTCTTCGGAATAGAAGTCAGAAGTGTCGCCACTTTAACACGCTTAACTTTTGTTCATAAATGTGAAGGTGGATACAAATTCAGAGTTCAATTTTGATGTTAGGAGCAATGATGTGGTGTGCAGATACTTGCTGTATTGTTCTCCAGATCGTTCCCTTGTGACTGAACCTGGCCTAGACATTTCTCTCACATGGCAGTAATGTGAGGAGATGGGCACTACCTCGTGTATCTGCTGCCCTGGTTGCACGTGCTGACTTAGAACACTGGTGAAGAGGTGAACTGATGCGCCAACGGTTCTGTTGTAACGAGTCCACCGTTTCCATTATTTGGCGATACGAGCACATACGAGTAGATACGGCCCGTCTGTGAAAAGTAGGAGAAGTGTAAAGCTTATTGAAACGTTCCTTATTCTACGACATAAGTGGTCGTAGTGACAGTGGAAATTATACCGCCACAACCTTCCATCATTTACGAGGTAACGTACATGAG
>NW_019741692.1:0-662 GCF_002891405.2 Cryptotermes secundus | reverse complement strand
TGCTAGCTTGCTAGCTTTGCGTTGCTATCTAGCTAGCTTTGCGTTGCTAGCTTGCTATCTTTGCTTTGCTAGCTTGCTAGCTTTGCGTTGCTAGCATGCTATCTTTCCGTTCCTAACTTGTATGATATGAGTTGCTAGCTTGCCAGTTTGATTTGCTAGCTTGCCAGCTTTGGGTTGCTTGCTTGCCAAGTTTGCGTTGCTAGCTTGCCTGCTTTCCGTTTCTAGATTGCCATTTTTGGGTTGTAAGCTTTCCGGTTATTCTTTCCTAGTTTGCCAAATTTGCATTGCTAGCTTGCCTGTTTGCGTTGCTAGCTTGCCAGCTTTGCGTTGATAGCTTGCCAGCTTTGCGTTTTCTAAATTTATAGCACTCCGTTGCTAGCTTGCTAGCTTGCTAGCTTTGAGTTGCTTGCTGGTTAGCTTTGCGTTGCTTGCTTGCTTTGCGTTTTTTGCTTGCTACCTTTGCGTTGAAAGATTGCTAGCTTTACGTTTCTAACTTGCTAGATTTGCGTTGTTAGCTTGCTACCTTTTCGTTGCAAGCTTCCTTGCTTTACGTTGCTAGCTTGCTAGCTTCCCATTGCTAGCATGTTAAGTATGCGTTGCTAACTTAAAAGCTTTGTGTTGCTAGCTTGACACATTTGTTTGCTAGCTTGCCAGCATTGCTT
>NW_019741691.1:0-602 GCF_002891405.2 Cryptotermes secundus | reverse complement strand
TCTTCGGTTCTCCGACCGGTATTCTTGGGGCGTCTTCTACGGGGATTTCTCGATGCTCCAGTACGGACTGCATCGCTTCTGCGTGGGGCTCAATCATTTCGTGGGTAGTTCTCCTCTCTTCCCCCCAGGCTTTCCAATCGGCCATCATCTCTTTATGTCGGGCGTCAGCCTTTTCTTCGTAGGACCTCATCTCTTCTTGATGGGTTTTCATGCTGGCGTCCATTCTTGCCAGCATTTCTATCACTTGCTGCAGCTCCATTTTTTTTTTGTTATTGTTGTAGGACGCGTGTTAAAGTTTGTAAAACACTTCTGACACCAATGTAGCGTGTCTTGAGTTCGAAACTTGTCAGTCACGTGTATAAGTCTGATCCCACTTCTGACACCAGTTGTCACATATTGGGTGTATAACGCTACAAATAAATTCACGCCGTCTTCTGATATAGCGGGTTTATTCTTATCGCTCGCATTACACACACTTTACAAACATTTACACTTGCAGTGTTACAATCACTGCTCACAATAACTTGGCGATGCTGGACTATCTTCTCTGGCGGTTGTTCCAAGACTCACTTCCAAGGTGGCTCGATCACGACTGGCTTCTT
>NW_019741690.1:0-478 GCF_002891405.2 Cryptotermes secundus | reverse complement strand
CCATCAGTGTGCAACGCTCGGTAGACACCCCTTTCCCCACGGTGATGTAACATGGGACACCGCAGTTGCTACATAGCAGTAAACAACTCCCGGCAGCGCTGNCCTTTGTAAACATGGCGGGGAGTCCGTGCAACGACTGTTCCTAGGCAGTCAGTAAACACGACGTTACGCAACAGTGGTGCCTCTTACGTAAC
Source organism: Cryptotermes secundus (assembly GCF_002891405.2). Taxonomy (NCBI): domain Eukaryota; kingdom Metazoa; phylum Arthropoda; class Insecta; order Blattodea; family Kalotermitidae; genus Cryptotermes; species Cryptotermes secundus. The sequence goes on along the minus strand of NW_019741690.1, from coordinate 284 downwards.
TGTTTTCTGTGTTGTCTGTAACGGGGCTAAATAAGGAGCAGCGAACACTATTCAACAGTTAGTTACGAGTTAGCCAGGGAGTCAGACAGTCAGTGTGTGATTAAGAGTGACACTGTGTGGATCATTAAGTTGCCGAGAGCAGTGGAAGTAATTCTGACACTGCCGATGGCAGTAGTTGTGAAACTGTAAATTGTGTAAATGTAAAAGCGAATGTGCAATAAATCTGCTAGATCCAGAACGGCATGAAGTTATTTGTCACGTTACATACCCAACACGTGACAATT
>NW_019741689.1:0-352 GCF_002891405.2 Cryptotermes secundus | reverse complement strand
TTTTTTTTTTTTGCGTACAAGCCTGTATATGTGGAAGGTTGAAATCCGCGTGAAAATTGTGCACCTGTGTGCAGCTTGAAATTTTTCCAACTGGTCTAGAGAACCTTGTCTTGTAGGCACTTCAATTTTCATGGGTGTCTACGCTAATTCCCAAACGGGACAAGCATAAGCAAGTTAAGACATGATCAACGTCATGTGGGAGGTTACTTGATTGATGACGCCCACTTCTGAATAGGGAGAAGGCCGTGGCCCGTGCGGAGTCCACGACCCCAACACACCTAGAGAGGCACCGGGTATTTGGGGTGTATCATTTATACAGGGTGTCCCAGGAGGAATGTGCCAAACTTCGGGA
>NW_019741688.1:0-473 GCF_002891405.2 Cryptotermes secundus | reverse complement strand
TTCGAAAAATATTTCATATTTCAAAATATTAATTAATCTGAGGACTTATATTACATATAATGAGAATATTGCAAGTTTTGATGTGTTGCATAAACCATTTATCAGGATAGATCAGTTATTTTCTTCCAAAATGCAGGGAACTTTAAAATGAAACGCGCAAGGAAGCAACAGATTGTTCGCTTCCACGCCCATTCTGGTTCGTTCTGGTTCAACTGGGACTGCAATGTTGTCATATATGAGAAGTCTTTTGTTTAGCTAAACCCGAGGTAGGCAATCTTTGTAGAACTGGACACGAGCTGGTGCTTTCAGAAACTGTTTATTCCACTTGCAATTACATCGTTAACAGCTGGAAACTGTGCGCGTATTTTTCTGCAATACGGTATCATCCGTGAGTTGTACAGGTTACGTGTATGAGATTTGGAAAAAAAACTATGCTGCTTTCAACATATAGAAAGCTCCATCTGTGTGCAATA
>NW_019741687.1:0-1345 GCF_002891405.2 Cryptotermes secundus | reverse complement strand
CTTCCCGTAACTGTGCTTGCAGTGTCTCCTGTTCTTTCGGCTACTATTCTTGCAACGACTATTCTTCGTCCGTTATATCCGCTTCCTTCTTAAAACAACGCTCATCCCGAGCGGTTTCCTTTCAGCTCGCCAGACGATTACATTCATTCATCGCTTTCTCCCATGGCACATTCACTCTCTCTGGGGAGGCCGGTTCTTCTATTTTACCGGCTCCTCGTCTGTGCCCTTCTTTTTTCGTTTTGGAGGGGGTCGACCCCTCCACAGTGTCCAGATTTTACTTCTCTGTAATGGGACAGATGTGAAAATTCGCTTTGAGAATTCCAATCCCTTTGTCCTCCTGTGGGTCTTGTTAAATTCCCACTTGCTTTCAAGCCGTAGCTGGTCCTCGAAGTCTCGATTCTTGGTTTCCTTGGTGCCTTCCGGGGGCACCAGCTCTTTCCATCTGGGCGTCCATTATTTCTGGGCTCTTCTCGCAGAATGGTTTCTGGTCCAATTTTTCTGCCGTCCCTGCTCGGCTGGCGGTCCTTTATTCCGCTGGCATCCGAAGGTTCCCTGGGGAGTTTCCTTCTTGAAGTCATTTCTCCAACGTCGTGCCACTGTCGCGCGACGGGATATCTTCCTACCGGAGTCAGCCAACTTTATCCGGGACGCATGATCTCCTACGGCCCAAGATTTTCTGAAGATGTTCCTCCGACGCCATGCCACTCTTGCATGGCGGGACACCTTCCTGTGTACGACGGCCAATTTATTCTGGGATCCGCAATTTTCCAGTGTCGGATTCTTTTTATAACATCGCTGATGTCGGTCCCTGTGCCTTTTCTTCTTCGGTTCTCTGACCGCCTTGTACGGGTACCTCTCGTAATTCTGCCGCTTCAGGTGTCATGTCCACTGAGGCTGGCTCTTATTCTTCTAGACGTGCCTCCATCTCTTGGCAGGCCATCGTCTCTTTTCTGGCATCCGTTGATTCTTCTTCAGGTTTCAGGACCGGTCGGTTGGCTTCCGTTTCTGCGACCAACTCTTCTCGCATGGTGGCCATCTCTTCTCGCCAGGCCTTCCTATCGGCGTCTAATATCGCCACTAGGCGTTCAAAAATAATTTCCATCTCCATCGTGCGGTAGTATAATTCGTTGCGGCGTGTTTAATTTCGTAAAACACTTCTGACACCAAATTATCACGTGTTGGGTGTATAACACGACAAATAACTTCACGCCTTGTTGGTTATAGCGAATTTATTCCACTGGCTTTTACAATCACCCAAATTACAATCTGACAATTACTGCCATCGACCGTATCACAACTACTACACTGAAAATGCCAGAATACAACTGATTGGTTGCTGGCTAAC
>NW_019741686.1:0-456 GCF_002891405.2 Cryptotermes secundus | reverse complement strand
GCTAGCTTGCTAGCTTTCCGTTGTTGGCTTGGTAGCTTAGCGTTCTTGCTTGCTAGCTTTGCATTGCAAGCTTGCCAGCTTTGCTTTCTAGCTTGTTATATTTGCGTTGCTAGCTTGCTAGCTTTGCGTTGCTAGCCTGTTTGCGTTGACTTCTTGCCTGCTTGCCTGCTTGCTTTCTTTTCGTTCCTTGCTTGCTTTACTTTCTTTGTGTTCCTTGGTTGCTTGGTTGCTTTGCGTCCCTTTATTTCTTTGAGTTTCTTGCTTGCTTGGTTGCTTTGCGTAGCTTGCTTGCACTTTGTTGCTTGCTCGTTAGCTAGTTTTCGTTGGTTGCTTTCTAGCTTGCTTCCTTGCGTTGCGTTCCTTGGTAGCTTGCTTGTTTGCGTAACTTGCTTGTTTTACTTTGCTTAATAATTTGCTTGCTTTTGTTGCTTGCTTTCTTTGTTTGCGTTGCTTGTT
>NW_019741685.1:339-424 GCF_002891405.2 Cryptotermes secundus | reverse complement strand
GCAACGCAAAGCTAGCAAGCTAGCAACGCACAGCTAGCAAGATAGAAACTCAAAGCTAGCAAGTTAGCGGCGCAAATCTAGCAAG
>NW_019741685.1:0-244 GCF_002891405.2 Cryptotermes secundus | reverse complement strand
GCTAGCAAACTAGCAACGTAAAGCTGGCAAGGTACAAGATAAATCTAGCAAGTGAGACACACAAATCAGCAAAGTAACAACGCAAACCTGGCAAGCTAGCAACGCAAAGCTGGCAAGCTAACAAAGCAAGGAAACCAAGCTAGCAACGCAAAGATAGGAAGCTAGCAAACAATGCTAGCAAGCTAGAAACGAAAGCTAAAAACAAGAAACGCAAAGCAAAGAAATAAGCAAGGAAAGCGAAGCT
>NW_019741684.1:251-494 GCF_002891405.2 Cryptotermes secundus | reverse complement strand
TGCTAGCTTGATAGCTCTGCGTTGCTATCTTGCTGGCTTTGCGTTTCTAGCTTGCTAGTTTTGCGTTGCTAACTTTCTCTATTTGCGTTGCTAGCTTGGTAGCGTTGCGTTGCTAGCTTGCAATTTTTCGTTGGTAGCTTGCTAGCTTTGCGTTGCTAGCTTCCTAGCATTGCGTTGCTAGCTTGCTAGATTGCTAGATATGCGTAGTAACTTGCTAGCTTTGCGTGGCTAGCTTGCTAGCTT
>NW_019741684.1:0-168 GCF_002891405.2 Cryptotermes secundus | reverse complement strand
CTTGCCAGCTTTGCGTTGCTAGCTTGCTAGGTTTGCGTTGGTAGCTTGCTAGCTTTGCGTTTCTAGCTTGCTATCTTTGTGTTGCTAGCTTTTTAGCTTCCACTTGCTAGATTGCTAGCTTTGCTTTGCTAGCTTAAGAGCTTTGCTTTGCTATCTTGCTAGATTTGC
>NW_019741683.1:298-593 GCF_002891405.2 Cryptotermes secundus | reverse complement strand
CTGTGTAATGCTGCCTCGTCATTAAGAAGAATTATCCGTATTGCACGGAAAGCAAACAATGACTGATTTGGTGATGTAGGATTAAGGTCAATGTAAGCGTGGGAGGGGGGGATAGGAATAACGTGTATGCGGAAGTGATGGTAAGGGGAGAGGGGAGAGGGTATAACTGTATATTACGTTTTTTGTGTATCGATTATAACATCATATATTGGACTGAACATTTCAGTAAAGTTATCATTCAGTTGTAGGTTTTGTTTACTGATTTCGTATATATGAAACTTTTCGTAAGTACCTA
>NW_019741683.1:0-203 GCF_002891405.2 Cryptotermes secundus | reverse complement strand
CTACAACTACCGATCTAATCATTCACAATGACTCATGCCATCCATTTGAACACAAAAAAGCAGCCATAAATTTTCTCATTAATCGGATGAATCAATATCCCCTTCCACAAAACAATAAAAACATAGAAGAAAACATTGTCAGAACTAAAAACATAGACGAAAACATTGTCAGAACTATCTTAAATAATAATAACTACCCACTA
>NW_019741682.1:0-571 GCF_002891405.2 Cryptotermes secundus | reverse complement strand
TTGAGTACCTAGGTTGGAAATTTTGCTTTGCAATCTTACTAGCTTGGCGTTCCTAGCTTGGTAGTTTGCGTTCGCTAGCTTGCTAGTTTCGAGTTCCTAGCTTGGAAGCTTTGCGTTGCAATCTTACTAGCTTTGCGTTGCTAGCTTGCTAGCTTTGCATTATTAGGTTGCTAGCTTTGCTATGCTAGCTTGCTAGTTTTCCGTTGCTAGTTTGTTAGCTGGTTATATATGCTTTGCTGGCTTGTTCTCTTTGCGTTGCTAGCTTGCTAGCTTTGCTTTACTAGCTTGCTAGCTTTGCTTTACTAGCTTGCTAGCTTTGCGTTGTAACCTTGCTACCTTTCCCTTGCATGCCTGCTAGCTTTGGGTTGCTCGCTTGCTAGTTTTGCGTTGCCAACTTCAAAGGTTAGATTTGCTACATGGCTAGCTTGGCTTTGCTAGCATGCTAGCTTTGCGTTGTAACCTTGCTACCTTTCCCTTGCATGCCTGCTAGCTTTGGGTTGCTAGCTTGCTAGTTTTGCGTTGCCAACTTCAAAGGTTAGATTTGCTACATGGCTAGCTTGGCTTTGCTAGC
>NW_019741681.1:445-655 GCF_002891405.2 Cryptotermes secundus | reverse complement strand
GCGTCGGAAATCGTCCTGGTGATGACTTCCTTTGGGAATGGCCCACTCTCTTAAACATTTCTCTGTTTAAATTGACCATAAGACAGTTGTACGAAGTTGCAATTTTCGAATTGTCTCCTTGAACTCAGTTTTATAACGTGTGGCTTGAATGAAGCATGTTTCTGGCGACAGAAGTAGCGTGTATTTTCTTTCCATTTTTCTCCCCTTCAA
>NW_019741681.1:0-322 GCF_002891405.2 Cryptotermes secundus | reverse complement strand
TTATATTAAGATAGAGCAGTAAATATTTTGTACCAGTTTAAAGTATTATCACTCTTAAGTGCTACCAGTTTTCTCCGTGACTATTGAAATAACAGAGCTGTCGGAAGGTGCCGATAATCATATTCAATTACTCATTACCAATTACTCATACTTACTCTATTAACGCTGTTGTGCGTTGACCACTGTCTGTCTTCCCAGATCCTTCAGCACCAGATGGTAGAACTAGAGGACAGGAGCTATTTGTGGATGCCAGTAAACAAGATATGCTTACAAAATCAGGGTGTTTATAGTAAAAGGAATAGCTGAAGGCCAGTAGTCAGTG
>NW_019741680.1:0-485 GCF_002891405.2 Cryptotermes secundus | reverse complement strand
ACGTGCATTTCCACCGCAAAATCCACACACAAAATGCATATCACATTCCACGTGTGAAAACACAGGAGGCATTTCAGCAACTTCACACAACTAATTTACGAAACATTCACGACCCGGCCGCAACGTACTCTGTAGGTAGCGCATGAGCTTACGACTAGTGTGAATCACCACACTCAAGGACAAACATAGATAAGACGTCTCAGCTGACAGGTATATTGCGTGGACCCGCCAGAAGGCCACACTTTTCTCTGGCCATTATCTCCGTAACCGTTCAACTTTGGACATAGGTGTTTTGGGTTATATCGGCATACTTTAACATAAGGAACACCCTCCCGGTTTGTCACATTCCTCCTGGGACACTCTGTAGATAGGACCCTCATATTTCTGCATTCAGACATCCAGTTTCATTAGCCTCAGTCTGCAACGAGCCGTGAATCTGTGTAATGCGTGTAGTATAATGTAAGCAAAGTGTAACAGTTTTGGTG
>NW_019741679.1:0-1249 GCF_002891405.2 Cryptotermes secundus | reverse complement strand
CCTAAGCAGTCAGGACGCGCTCATCATTCGGCTCCGGCAGGTTCTGTTGTCCAACCCACAGACACCGCCGGTGTAGAACACACTACTAAAGAATAAAATAATCCGAGAAGCTGAAAAACAGCAGGGCAAAAGGCGCAAGCTAAGAAGCAGAAAGTCAATTGGCCCTCAGTTGTGCTAAGTTGAACTCTATATCTGGTAATGCGAAGATGTTAAGCTTTCGCCACATTTGGGAATCCTAGTGCGTGTGCAACGGTAAACTGTAAAGCAGCCATAGCGCTGTATTTAAATTAAATTGCGACTCCGGTCTAGAAACCTGAGATTAACGGCCGTGGGGATCCGTTGCGCTGACCACGTGATACCCTTTATCAGCAAAAGTTGGCACTAATTTCGCCAACAAGCGGGTTTCGATCGGTCAGTCTAGTTCGTTTGCGGACTCAAGCTACGGAGTTTGGTTTTTAGTTTATGATAAGGACCAGTGCTGGGCTTTGGTGAACACGGTAATGAACCTACGGATTCCATAAAATGTTGGTAAGTTCTTGAGTAGCTGAGCGACTGGCGGCGTCTCAAGAAGGACTCAGCTCCACGGAGTTAGTTTCTAGCAGAAACCCATCAGGTTCAAATACTTAATGGGCAGTAGTAAAAGGGTTTGCATTTCCATGAGTGGGCCATTATTTGCCATTAGCAGAAGGCATAAAAACCTTTAAAGGAATTGATGTACGTGTGTTGTTGTTTAAACGTATGTTGGTACTACAGTATTTTCAAGTGTATGAAGTAACTATAGACGGGGTTAATATTTGTAATTAGATTTTTGAACATTTACAAACCTAAACTGCAAGTAACTACAGCGCTATCGCTAATTCACACTCTGCAGATCAATACAGCAAGCACTAAGTCTTCTTAGTCTGCTGTGTCTTTATCAGTCGTTGCCTAGTGACGGATCCCAACAATACTCCCTGCTTCCGTGCTGAGTGCTGACAGTTAAATTGCTGCTGGCCCTCGCCAGCAAACTGATACTTGGTTCCGTTTCCCACTGGGATCATGATCTTATTTTACTACCTGACGGCTCTCCAGAAGCGTTAGAAGTAACAGATATCAGTTAACAAAGGCTGCTGGATTGCATCAGCAATGAAAGAATAACAGAATTACACAAGAAACTAACCGTAGAAGCACAGCTACAAACTTCATCGTCGTCATTAATAATGCAAAAAACGGCGAAAAATGTTAATAATTCTATACAAGCATTATGAAC
>NW_019741678.1:0-553 GCF_002891405.2 Cryptotermes secundus | reverse complement strand
CACAAATGTTTAGGGCTTATTATTAATGCAGTATGCAATGGGATAGTGAAATCATTAAATATACATACAAGTGCATCAACACCGAAGGCGAATAATTTCGTTATTATTTGGTTTATTGCCAATATCTTTACCCAGATTCTAATGTGAAATAGACTCAACTTGTTTTTCATATGCAATCCTTACTCTTTCTTTCTTTTTCTTTTTCTTGGCACTGCAGCCCTAGTGGGCCTAGGCCTACCTCCATGAACTTCTTTGTTCTTCATTCCTTACTCACCTTTCGATAATTTTGTGTGATCAACTTGAAATACCACCCAATATAATTAATTTAATTATTTGAATTGGTCCCCTGCATTACAACCATGCATTTCCGAAGGTATAGGAGGGTGTAATGGAGATGGAACCGTTGTAACCTATCCTAGGAACATGAAAGTCAGGCTGGAGGCCGGTGTCACACCTGCGAGAACTTGCATTCTCACGAGGACAAGGACGATTATTAAGAGTGAATTACATGCGAAAATGCGTGATTTCAGATGCGATCAATTTATTTTCCAAT
>NW_019741677.1:0-778 GCF_002891405.2 Cryptotermes secundus | reverse complement strand
TAGCTTTGAGTTGCTTGGTGGCTTGATTTCTTTGCGTTTACTGCTTGCATNCGTTGTTAGCTTGCTAGCTTTGCGTAGCTACCTTGCTAGCTTAGCGTTGCTTCTTTGATCGCTTTGCGTTTCTTGCTTGCTAGCTTTGAGATGCTAGCTTGCTAGATTGCTAGATTTGCGTTTCTATCTTGTTAGCTGTGCGTTGCTATCTTGCTTGATAGCTTTGAGATGCTAGCTTGCTACATTGCTAGATTTGCGTTTCTAACTTGTTAGCTGTGCGTTGCTATCTTGCTAGCTTGTCGTTGGTAACTTGCTAGCTTTACGTTGCTAGATAGCTAGCTATGCGTTGCTATCTTGCTAGCTTGCTATATATGCGTTGCTAGCTTTCCAGCTTAGCGTTGCTAGCTTGAAAATTCTGCGTTGCTAGCTTGCCGCTTTGCGTTACTAGCTTGCTAGATTTGCGTGGCTACCTTGCAAGTTTTGCCTTGCTTTCCGTTGCTAGCTTGCTAGCTTTTCGTTGCTAACTTTCTTGCTTTGGGTTGCTAGCTTGATATCTTTGCGTTTCTAGCTTGCTAGCTTTGCGTTGCTAGCTTCCTAGCTTCCCGTTGCTAGCNCGTTGCTAGCTTGCTAGTTTTGCGTTGCTATCTTGGTAGCTATGCGTTGCTAGCTAGTTAGCTTTGCCTTGCTAGCTTGCTATCTTTGCGTTCATAGTTTGCTAGCTTTGCGTTTCAAGGTTGCAAGATTCCCGTTGCTAGCTTGCTAGGTATGCGTTGTTAGCTTGCCAGCT
>NW_019741676.1:0-768 GCF_002891405.2 Cryptotermes secundus | reverse complement strand
TTATAAAATGTTTCACTATGAATAAAGAATTTCTTTAAATTTCTGGTAATTAACATATTATATAATGAATTCTAATAAAATTTTCGATCATTCCAAGTTAATTAAAATATTTTAAACAAATTTTGAACGAAATCAAGTTATTTCATGAAATTTCCCGAAAAATCTTTGATGTTGTCACGTTAATATAGGGATTTACACACAATATGTGAAAGATTCCTTCTTATATAATTGAACACTGTCCAAATTATTAACGAATTCTAGTTTATAATATTGAAATTTATGTCAATTTTGACAAATGTTAACTGAATTTAAACGAATATAAACCAAGTTTTGAACGATTTCAACGTAATTTATGAAATTATGACCAATTATTATTTAAGATTTCAAGCTAATATGGAGAATTTCAACAAATTTTCAAGAAATCCACTTTAATTTATGGAAATCTATTCAGTATTTTGACGATACTTATTTATTAATTAATTTTAATCAAATTTTAGGGATTTCATGATATTTTAAGGAATTCTAAAAAAATTTGTCCTACTTCAATGTAATTTATATAATTTCAAACAAAATTTCTTTCTTGATACCATTAACATAAATAATATCAATTATGTTGTGAAAGTTTACACTCTAAATTCAAGAATTCTTACAGATTCTTTGACGAATTACAAAATAACTCAAGAAAATTTAAGGAAATTTTCAACGATTCGAAGGTAATTAAAGGTATTTTTACTGAATTTTACAAGAATTCAACGAAATCAATATAAT
>NW_019741675.1:0-466 GCF_002891405.2 Cryptotermes secundus | reverse complement strand
TTGTAGCTCCTTGCCATGAAGAAGGTAGTTCTCGAAATTGTGTCGGTTTGCTGAATACTGCATTCAGATATTGTATTGTGGCATATTTTGTGAGAAATTGTGCTATTATTCTTTTGACGCAGTTGTTTGTAAAAATGCGCTATACGTTATGTATTAATTCTTACATGTTTCGGCTTTATTGGCCGTTATCAGGTGTATATTCGTACAGTGCTTAAATTTACTTTTTCCCCTCTAGTCTGCCAGTTGTCCCTAAAATTACTATATTAGGAATAGATTGTTGAAATTAAAATAACGTCTTTAAAATTTGAGGTTTTATAAATTAAGAGTTTATATTCTGGAATATGACAGGATGGACTCCAAAAACGACAGCGTTGGTAGTCATCTACCAGTTAGAACGCTGTCATAACTCAGAACGACTCAGAACGAAATTACACGTTGAGGGAACAGAAGGAAAGTACCTAATTCT
>NW_019741674.1:0-497 GCF_002891405.2 Cryptotermes secundus | reverse complement strand
ACCATTTTTTTTCGAAACAGCCGTTGTTAGCTTAGTGCTGGTCCCACGGCCTGTCTCGTTCAACATGTAGGCAGGTTTGACCCTATCGGTTGACACGGTGAAGAGCCTGCCGCGCACGAGGATTTGCATTGTCTTGTCCTTCCGTGATAGGACCTGGTAGGGGCCGCTGTAGGGGGGCTCCAATGCTCTGCGAGATTGTTCTGCCGGAGGAAGACGTGTGTGCAGTTCTTGAGGTCGCTGTGCACGAATGTAGCCGGGGAGGCATGGCGTGTTGCTGGAATTGGTCTGAGGCGGGCCATATATTGGCGAAGTTGGGTGATGAGGTGAGCTGGATCCACTGGCTTGGCAGTCGGAGTTAGCAGCTCTCCTGGTATTCTTAGTGGCTCGCCATACACGAGCTCAGCTACTGATGCCTGCAGGTAATCCTTGAATGCTGTGCGGATTCCGAAGATAACCAGGGGTAGGGCTTCCGTCCAGTGTTGGTCTGCGTGGCACAT
>NW_019741673.1:0-1074 GCF_002891405.2 Cryptotermes secundus | reverse complement strand
CTAGCTTTGCATTGCTAACTTCATAGCTTTGCGTTGCTATCTTGCTAGCTTGATAGATTTGAGTAGCTAGCTTGATAGCTTTGCATTGCTACCTTGCTAGATTTGCGTTGTTAGCTTGCTAACTTTGAGTTTCTAGCATGCAAGCTTTGCGTTTCTAGCTTGCTAGCTTGTTAGATTTGCATTGCTAAATTGCTAGATTGGCGTTGCTAGCTTGCAAGCTTTGCATTGCTAGCTTGCCAGCTTTGCGTTGCTAACTTACCAGGTTTGCGTTTCTAGCTTGCCAGCTTTACGTTGCTATCTTGCTAGATTCGCTAGGCTATCTTGCTATCTTTATGTTGCTAACTTGCTAGCTTTCCTTTGTCAGCTTGCTATCTTGCTAGCTTTATGTTGCTACCTTGCTAGCTTGCCGTTGATAGCTTGCTAGCTTTGCGTTGCTAGCTTGCTAGCTGTGCGTTGCTAGCTTGCTAGCTGTGCGTTGCTAGCTTGCTAGCTGTGCGTTGCTAGCTTGCTAGCTGTGCGTTGCTAGCTTGCTAGCTGTGCGTTGCTAGCTTGCTAGCTGTGCGTTGCTAGCTTGCTAGCTGTGCGTTGCTAGCTTGCTAGCTGTGCGTTGCTAGCTTGCTAGCTGTGCGTTGCTAGCTTGCTAGCTGTGCGTTGCTAGCTTGCTAGCTGTGCGTTGCTAGCTTGCTAGCTGTGCGTTGCTAGCTTGCTAGCTGTGCGTTGCTAGCTTGCTAGCTGTGCGTTGCTAGCTTGCTAGCTGTGCGTTGCTAGCTTGCTAGCTGTGCGTTGCTAGCTTGCTAGCTGTGCGTTGCTAGCTTGCTAGCTGTGCGTTGCTAGCTTGCTAGCTGTGCGTTGCTAGCTTGCTAGCTGTGCGTTGCTAGCTTGCTAGCTGTGCGTTGCTAGCTTGCTAGCTGTGCGTTGCTAGCTTGCTAGCTGTGCGTTGCTAGCTTGCTAGCTGTGCGTTGCTAGCTTGCCATCTTTGCGTTGCTAACTTGCTAGATAGGCGTTTCTAGCTTGCTATCATTGCGTTGTAATATTGCTACATTTGCGTTGCTAGCTTGCTAATTTGCGTTCTAG
>NW_019741672.1:0-392 GCF_002891405.2 Cryptotermes secundus | reverse complement strand
AGAGTTGCACAGTGACCAAAGCCGTAACTTCGAGTCTCATCTATTTAAAGAAGTTTGGCAACGCCTGGGAGTGAGCAAGACGCGCACCACACCCCTGCACCCACAGTCGGATGGCGTGGTGGAACGCTACGTCAAGACCATCGAGGAGCACTTGCGGAAAGTCGTCTCATTGCACCAAAGGGACTGGGATGAGTGGTTACCCCTCTTTCTCCTAGCTTACAGGGCATCCACTCACGACACTACGGGCCTGACGCCTGCTGGTCTAGTGTTCGGACGAGAACTACGGCTACCCTGCGACCTGCTATTTGGAGTACCCACAGACAAAGAACAATCCACAACCGATTATCCAGCAGACTTAATGGATCATCTGAAGGACATCCACAATTATGCCC
>NW_019741671.1:0-785 GCF_002891405.2 Cryptotermes secundus | reverse complement strand
TTATTATTATTATCCTGCCACATCCTTGTTGGTTATCCAAATGATTGTGTGTCCGTGACTAAAAACAGGGTTCATATTGGTAATCGGATTTATTAACTCTTTGACTGGCGCGAAGGGTATTAAAATCACCCCTGCCCTGGCAGGCCCTTTAAGCCTTAAGTCGCAAAAATGCATATTTTTACTTTTTTCTAAATAACTTCAACAAAATTGGTTTTTAAAAACGAAATTTTCAGGAACTAATAAAAAGAATATTTTATGCATGAAATGTCTTTCCATACCTTTTTAGTAGTTTTTCTTTGTGTGATAAACATTGAAACATGAAAGTTTGCAGAGAGCCACATCACAGCTTGCACACATGACACTTGTTTCTTTTCTAATCTTGTGCTTAGCACACACGCAACACTTTCTCATGACACCGTTCTTCTTCTTGTTACTGGGAGGAACATGGACCATTTTGTGCATTTTCAGGCCACCCTCTAGACGATTTGCTGGGTCTTTCACTGGTGGTCTTTTCAAGGTCGCTGGCGGGGGCGTGACTGCACTCGAGTCTGAAGCAGTAGATTCGTCATCCACTTCATTCTCTGACTCTTCTCCCTCTCCACACTGTTTGTTTGGTTCTGTCATTTTTTCTACACAGTCCAATATAAAATCTTTGAATTTGTAATTTCGCTTCTTGTATTTTTCGTTTGTTGTGTTCTTTTTGAATAGAGTGAAACTATTCAACGCTGCCATTTGCAACGAGAAAAACACCAGTTTCTTTGTCCACTTTACAGTTTTGCGGGAAC
>NW_019741670.1:0-415 GCF_002891405.2 Cryptotermes secundus | reverse complement strand
AAGCTCCTCATTATGCAGTTTTCCTCAACCTTCCGTCACTTCATCCCTCTACGGTCCAAATACTCAACACCTTGTTCTCAAACACCCCCAGTCTACGCTCCTCCCTTAATGCCAGAGACCAACAGGCAAAATTTTTGTATGTTCTAATTTTTACAACTTTTGACAGCAGGGGAGAAGATAAAAGGTTCTGGACTGAGTGGTAGTAAGCCTTACCTGAATTCAATCTCCTCTTAATTTCCTCCTGAATCAGGTTTAGAATTGTTACAGTCGTTCCCGAATATCTAAACTGTGCCACACTTTCTAAACATCTGTTAGCTATCTTTATGTCATGATTTTGCCTGCCTTCTAGTGACGAGACATCAACATATACTTATGTAAGATTTGAGGCTTTCGCGGCGGTGACTATGAAGAAAGC
>NW_019741669.1:0-944 GCF_002891405.2 Cryptotermes secundus | reverse complement strand
AAAACTTCTTCAAAGAAATCAAATGAAATACAAATAACATGGGAAATTCAAAGTGGGACAATGAATATATGAAATGATAGCCAGAAACTTCCTCTTTAATATCATATCAAAAGAATTACTTTGCATGAAACACAAGAGCTGAAACATAGCACTACAGTAAGTGTACAGTGCAGAGGCCTCCGTAGTCTAGGGGTAACGTTCCCACCTCATGACTCAAGGTACGCGGGTTCAAACCCGGCGGACGTCATGACTCATTCTGCTATCGGGAGTTACAGCAGCAGTCTGTAAGAAATTTTGGGTGCAGTAAGCGACATAGAAAAGTTTCCTTTGCGACAAGGAGTGTGAGAAGTATGTATAGGGCAGTGGCAGAAAAAATATCAAAATATAAGTTTCAGTTAGTGTGAGTCCAGGAGCTCAGATGGGACGGAAGTGGCACTGAACCAGCAGGCGAATATACATTTTGCTATGGAATGGGGAATGAGAATCATGAATTAGGTACAGTTTTTCATACATAAGAGAATCATATCGGTAGTTAAGAGGATAGAGTTTGTTAGTTTTACACGATACTAAGAGGTCACTGATGTGATATCGTTCTGAACGTTCATGACCAAACAGAGGATAAAATTGATGATATAAAGGACAGGTTCTCGGCCACGACATAGCTGAAGCGGTTAGCCACTGGCTTCCAACCGCGGCGGTCCGGGTTCGATCCCGGGTCTGGTCAAGTGGGATTTGTGGTGGACAAATTGGCGCTGGGGCAGGTTTTCTCCGAGTACTTCGGTTTCCCCTGCCGATCTTCATTCCACCAATTGCTCCGCAGTCACCCTCAACTATAATCTGGGGCTGGTACAATAGGCCAGAAGTGGCCGCAGTACAAGGGACCTAGTGCCACCCTACTAGAAATAAAAGAAAGGACAGGTTGTACGAGGAACTAGAACATGTAT
>NW_019741668.1:945-1070 GCF_002891405.2 Cryptotermes secundus | reverse complement strand
AAATACGCAATAAAATAGCAGCAGGGGATTCACGCAAGAGAAAAAGGAATACCAAGAGGTAAGAATCTCATATTACCAAGTATGCAAACATGTATGTATGTATGTATGTATGTGTGGGTGGGCCA
>NW_019741668.1:0-671 GCF_002891405.2 Cryptotermes secundus | reverse complement strand
TGTAACCCCAGGTTTAATGTTGGTAATTATATATTACTGCTCTGTCCATCAGCTTGTTGTGGCCAGTTTATACTGAGCTCCTGACTGTATATAATATTGGTGTTCGTTGTGGTAACTGTCTTCAGGATGAATGAGGAAGTGGTCTGGTATGTAGGGCTTACAGTAGAAGTAATGGTGGCCATGGTGTTTTCCAATGGGAGTGAACCTTGTGGGCAAGAAGGGTTGGAGAAGACTTGTAGCCAGACTGCGTGGGTGTATCCATCTTGGTTGAAGTTGTGGTGATGTCTGTTATGATGGATTCCCTGATTATCTAAAAGTAATTAAAGTAAAGCTGTCCCTGTAACAGGCCGTGAATGCCCATAGGGTTGTGAAACGTTGAGGGTCCCACTTTATCAAGACAGTCGGCTAAAAGATGGGGGTAAGCTTGTCAGCCCTAAGCGCCGGCCACGCTGCCTACTTATAAAGCAGGTGCCCAAAAATAATGTAAGTAGAACAAGAATTTCTATCTTAAAATTAGATTTTAAAACACTGTGCACATGTGTGGACTGCGCGTACCAATACGGTGTCGCACGGCCACTCGGCTACACTTAAAATGTGTGCATATGGTGTCGCTAGGCTCTTAAAGGTTAAATGAAGGTTCCACAGTATGCCATAATGGAAGGTCATGAGAA
>NW_019741667.1:0-1054 GCF_002891405.2 Cryptotermes secundus | reverse complement strand
CACCTGCAAAACAAACACACACAGCAAACAATAATGGAGCAGTGTTTTCTTTGTGTCTGCAATGATGTCACATAATAGTTGGTACAGGTCACGTGACATGCTTTCTGTAGGTCTAGCCAGCATGCCAATGGAATGGCTAGATAACAAACGTGTAACATTTTCTGTAGGTCTAGCCAGTGTGCCAAAGGGCTGGATAGGGAACATGTGACATGACTTTCCTGTGACGCGTGTCTGTGCTGCATCTATACAAGTGAACTGAATTCCTAAGCGGGAGTAGTCGGTGGTAGAAGCAAGCAAGCGGTAAACTTGAGGAGTACAGAAAAGTACAAGGAATCGAGAAGACTTAATATGTGAACTGAAGACTGGTGTGTGCTGTAGTACAGTGATATCTGGAGTGTGACTGATATACTTCTTTTGTTAAAATCCACTGTCAGGAAACGGATAGTGAAGACACTGTGAAGGCACAGCCAATGTTGACATCTGTTACCTAGCAATGACTAGTGTAAGCAGACATTGAAGACCTTTATGTGTTATCATTACAGCAATCCTTAGAACCTTATAACTAATTGTAATTACGACAGGTAAGTGGTCAGTATATCCGATTACCAATCCGAACCCCGTCTTAAAGACACTAATACACATGCCAATATTTCTCTCTCTCTCTATGGCTCTACAGCCCTTTGGAACTTAGCCACTTTTTCAGTTTGCATCTTTTACACAGTCTGTATGCTCACCGAAAGACTGCTACCTAAACACAGAACAACACAAACAGAAAAAACGAACATAGATATCCAGGCCTCGAGTGCGATTCGCACCCACGATTCCAGCATCTGAGCGAGCTCAGACAGTTCATGCCTTAGAAAGTGCGGCCAACATGACTGGCCACAGATACATATATATATATATATTTTGTAACGTGTTTTGTCTCTACAGACACCGTTCAAATTGTTAATTGGTTTATTTAACAACCTACAAGTCATAACTACAAACACTTATAACACAGTTGCATGTTTACACAATTTATACACCCTACACAATAATCTGTTCACTCTAT
>NW_019741666.1:0-760 GCF_002891405.2 Cryptotermes secundus | reverse complement strand
TACAGTACTACTTCTAATAAAATTTGTCTTAACCAGGTTTTCGATAATCGTGATTTCCATCACCACCATTATCCTGGATAATCGAGAGTTGAGTGTACTTATTTCTGTTAGAGGCTGAATCAACCACAGGGCCATAGTGTGTCTGGAAGGATTAGGCCTATTGAAAAATCGAGTGACCTCATTGGGATTTGATCCCATGACCTTCCGGCTTGTAGCATTGTGTCTCAACCAACTATGCTAGTGTGTCCCACCAGAGTGGATGTATAGATTCACATATTCTTGACCTTGGCACTGGTTAGAGGTGAGTGGTCAGCTTCACTTTACCCCCAGGAGAAGAGCCCCAGTACCCATCCGATAGGTGGCATCCATTGGACATACAGTTATTTAAATGTCACATAAGTCACAGGCAGGCTTGAAAATTATGTTCAGTTATATGACATGTGCACTCTGCAGGTGAAGGTGCATCGCACTGTGCGAGAGGTTGTAGCAGTGTATAAGGTGGATGAGGCTTGCATGGAATTGTCTACCCGCTGGGTCTGGTTCGTGTTGAAAGTGGGAAACAATTTGTAGATTCTGGTCAGTGGCGTAATTGGATGAGGCAACTCAGAGTCTCCTTAACACATCAGGTATGATTGTCAGTCCTTTCATTTATAAAGTGAAACTGCAGTAGATAGTTTGAAGATTGAATTGTTTGTAACTTTGAAGAGCCCTGTCGTCTAGGATATAATGTTGTGTAGTCTGTTGAAAGACAGTTGATGTT
>NW_019741665.1:0-580 GCF_002891405.2 Cryptotermes secundus | reverse complement strand
GCTTGCTAGCTTTGCGTTGCTAGCTTGCTAGATTTGCGTTGCCGGCTTGTTAGTTTTGCTTTGCTACCTTGCTAGCTTGGAGTTGGTAGCTTGCTAGCATTGCGTTGCTAAGTAGCAAGCATTGACTTCTAGCTTGCTTGATTGCTAGATATGCTTTGCTAGTTTGATAGCTTTGCGTTGCTATCTTGCTAGCATTGCTTTGCTAGCTTGTTGGCTTTGCTTTGGTATCTTCCTAGCTTTGCGTTGCTAGCTTGCTAGATTTGCGTTGGTAGCTTGCTAGCATGCTTCTCTAGCTTTCCTAAATTTGCGTTGTTAGCTTTCTACCTTTGGGTTGCTAACTTATTGTCTTTGCACGCTTTAGCGTTTCTTTCGGCTAGCTTTGCATCGGTAGCTTTCTAGCTTTGCGTTGCTAGCTTGCTAGATTTGCGTTGGTAGCTTGCTAGCATGCTTCTCTAGCTTTCCTAAATTTGCGTTGTTAGCTTTCTACCTTTGGGTTGCTAACTTATTGTCTTTGCACGCTTTAGCGTTTCTTTCGGCTAGCTTTGCATCGGTAGCTTTCTAGCTTTGCGTTGCTAGCTTG
>NW_019741664.1:0-606 GCF_002891405.2 Cryptotermes secundus | reverse complement strand
ATATATATGATAAATACATATTTTAGTTATTTTAATATGAAGACGGTAAGGCATGCAGTGACCTAGTTTAACGTAAATCGAATAAGCACCTGAAGATGGCACTTTTCTGCCGAAACATGTAGTGCGAGAGTGAGGAGTGAGATAGATGATTGTATGCACTGAAAGACGGTTGAAATAAATCATGTACGTAAATGTTATCAGTGCCGGATCCTGACCGCTCACTATCGGCTATTTTCTTCAACTCCTGACAATAACTACTCCTCAAGTTTTTAAATTATGCCATCACCTCCTTTGGTCCAAAGCCAGGAATGTTTGATTTTCTGTCGTGAGTTTGCCTCTACCATGTCTACACCGGACCGGGTCATAAAATTACGAGAAAGGGAAACTGTGCGGTTTGTGGAATTATATGCAGATGAACTAGTGCTATATGATGCAAGCATGGAAAGTTACAGAGACAGAGGCGTGATAATGGCAGCGGCGAAGATAATTTCCAGTGCGCTCGCAATTCCTGGCTTTGGACCAAAGGAGGGAATGGCAAAATTTAAAAACTTGAGGAGTAGTTATTATCAGGAGTTGAAGAAGATAGCCGATAGTGAGCGGTCAGGA
>NW_019741663.1:0-723 GCF_002891405.2 Cryptotermes secundus | reverse complement strand
GTCATGATTTTGCCCTGCATTTTGGTGACGAGACAGTTACATATATTTGGTTTTCTCTCTGTTTACTTCTAGATCAACCTCTTTACTTGCGTCAATTAAAGTTTGTATGTTTTTCTTTATGGTATCTACATTATCACCCAGTAGATTCACATCATGGGCTAGACAAATAGCTGATGTGTCCCATTTAATTTCAGTCCCACCTGGTTTCCCTGGACCTTCCTAATTGCATATTCTAAGGCAAAGTTGAAAAGGAGTGGCAATAAAGCATCTCCTTGTTTTAGACCATTCTGGATAGGAAATTTATCAGACTAATGTTTACTTACACGGACTTTACCATATGTTTCGTTTAAAAACATTTTAATCAGTCTGACTAGTTTCATGGGTATCCCAAACTCTAACAGAATATTGTACAATACTTCCCTTCTAACTGAATCATAAGTTTTCTTGAAGTCTATGAATAGCTGATGTACTGTCTCATCGTACTCTCACTTTTCTCCAATATCTGACGAATGCAAAAGATCTGATCTGTAGTTTATCTGTTACATCGATACCCACACTGATGATCCCGAATAATTTCATCTATAACTTAACATTGAGAGGAGAATATCGGACAAAATTTTATATGAAGTTGATAGCAGTGATATCCCTTGATACTTACTACAATCAGGTTTATCACCATTCTTGTGCACTAGTACAATAATAGACTCCTTCCACTGATCAGGC
>NW_019741662.1:0-451 GCF_002891405.2 Cryptotermes secundus | reverse complement strand
CACGTGTGACGTGTGAAATATTTCGTATGTGTTAAGGAGGAATTATACTTTGGAAAATAAATCTGAGAACAATTTGTTTAACCATTCTTCTACTTGATTCATGGAGTCCTATATAATTTTCATTTGTCTTTTCTCTNCTATTTGTACTTATGCTATCATTAATATTGTCAGGTGCAGGGATGAGAATAATATAATGAGAATTCGACTCTGAACTACAAATATTTTGACTGTTTAGAAAATGTAGGCTCTTACAATTGTTCTGTTTCACCCGTTCATGTTTATTAGTAAAGTTTTTTATATGTGTAAAGCAAAGCGGGACTTCTGAAATAACATTGCTCCCTCGGATATTTCCTTCATAACGTGCAGGAATAGTGGTGCCAGAAAATCGCCCTTCCTAGACAACGGAAAAGATAACATATCTCAAGGTGCTTCCAATGCTATTTGTGAAGTT
>NW_019741661.1:0-1015 GCF_002891405.2 Cryptotermes secundus | reverse complement strand
GGCAAAATCATGGGATAAAGATAGCCAAGGGATTCTTTGGATTCAAATGTTTGACGAGTGGGGTAAACGAATTGACAGCAGTTTTACCCACTAGTGTCGCTGTAGGTCGAGTGTGGAGTGTGGGTATGGAGGTTTGAAACCGCGACACTTGCGGAGAGATTTTGAAGCTAATTTGATAATCCATGGGCAGCCAGTTTGTCAGTTTGGTCAGTTTGGTGGTCTAGGCCGAAGGTTCGTGAGGTTTTTGTTGAAATGTAAGTAGAAATAAGAAGTGTTTTGCAGATTGTTTTTCCCCTAGTGCTGAGATTATTGGAGAATGTTTAATATTGTTTTGTGAATGAACGGTTTGCTAGGTGTATCGACATTGCGTTTGTAACGAAATCGTGAGTTGCAAATGCCGGCTGCCTAATTATGGTTTTATAAAAACATATTCCCCACGGGGAAAGTAATTCCAGCTTTCGAATTAACTGGACCAGTATGAGTTCATTATTATTATTATTATTTTTATTGTATGCTGCTCTATTTGAAACTCAAATTCTCACATTGTAGTTTCGTCTGTGTGTGTTTGGTTCTGAATTTTATTCATGCTAACTGTGTAATTAATATACAGTACAATTTTTGTATTTTATTTTGTAATTATTTTTGTGTATTTCTTCTATTCGTGCTAGCTTTGTAATTGGCCTCTGTGCTGTTAAGTTTGCACGTAAATAAACATGAATTGAATTTCTTTAAGCAGCCATAAGAGTTTTTAAGAGAAGCATAACAAATCTTGCTTCACATCACAATAAAGCTTAATATATATTGGGAAATGTAAACTGATTTGCAGATCAGGAGTAGTGAGTTAAGTGAGAGAGAGGCAATAATATAAAGTAGGCTAGAAGTAGCGCTATTAATCCAGTTATTATTTCTTTCTCCCAAGTTCGGTTCCAATAATTGTGGAAACTAGAAATAGGGTTTATTTCTTGAAACCAATAACCAGGCATCATGATCATGTATCACCAGTTTAATGTAAATG
>NW_019741660.1:0-526 GCF_002891405.2 Cryptotermes secundus | reverse complement strand
TCTGCATACACTGTTTGCACACAACTGCCTCTTGCTGTGACGAGTTATGATCTGACAGGACACCATATCATGCCTCAACCTATCTGCCCTGGTGCACTACAATGACGCTTTGTGGCCAGTCCACGAACTTATTGACTATGGTAGTATATCAATCATATTTCTGATATAAATCTGCATTGAAATAAGGACACTAACATAAACCAGACTATCTACAGGGTCCGGCAGGGAAACCTGGCGGATTCTAAATTAGTACAGTGGAGCCAATTTTTATTTCTTTTACTTAATTTGTCATAATACATAACAGTGTATGCCATTTTATGTGTATAATTGCCAGCTCATTTTGTCTTAAATTTATGCCATCCAGATGCTTACCATCTCTTCGTAAGCATTCTTGTAGCCTCGTCTTGTAGTTGTTCATTGAGAATCTTATCATGTCTGTGGGTATTGCCGCGATTTTATGTTCAGTTGCAACTTTCAGTGTATGAACTGTACATGATCTGTTGATGAATACCTTCGCTTTGAGGTA
>NW_019741659.1:0-214 GCF_002891405.2 Cryptotermes secundus | reverse complement strand
CCTCAGTGGACATGAAACCTGAAGTGGCCCAACAACGAGAGGTCCCCGTAGAAGACGTCACAGTGATGCCGGTCGAAGAACCCAAGAAGAAACGGCGTAGGGACCAAAAACTGGCCGCGAAAGATACGACACGGGAAAAGTGTGGGCCCCAGAAGAGATTGGCCGTCGACCACAGGACAACACGCCTTGGGAAAGTGGCACGGAAAACACCAAT
>NW_019741658.1:0-832 GCF_002891405.2 Cryptotermes secundus | reverse complement strand
CACAATGCTGGGTCCATTAGAAAGAGCTAACCTCAATCACTGGACAATAAATGTCAGTACAACAACAGCTACGAATACAGCAGAGTTCAGGTATTATCATCAGGAGATGACAGGAAAATACACTGACAAGTCCTGTGACCAAGGTTAGCTCTTTCTAACGGGGTCTTTCTAACGTGTCTCCCACCGCCTCAACTGAGGAAGGAAACAGATCCAGTTTCCGAAATGTTGTGTTTTTTAGAACACCGCATGATGGATGAAGTCCAAAAATCCAGTAATCCCCAATATGATGGGCGTTTACCTTATAAAAAACAAACTGTATATCTCATGCAGAAAGCCAGAAGGAAAGAGAACACTAGGAAGACCAAGATCTAGGTTGTTAGAGAATATTAAAATGGATCTAAGGGAGATAGAATGGGGTGGTATGGGCTGCATTGATCTGACACAGGTATAGAGACCAATGGAGGGCTCTTGTGAACACGGTAATGAACCTTCAGGTTCCATAAAATACTGGGAAGTTCTTGAGTGGCTACACAATTGGCAGCTTCTCAAGAAGGGCTCAGCTCTCTGAGTGAGTGATGCAAATATTCACGAACAGCTGATGATGATAAAACTGACGAGAAGCCAAAATGATAGACTGAATATACGTAGGTAAGTCAATATGTAAGTTACAAATGGATATAGAACTTAAACAAATAAGAGTACTGATTTAAAAAATGCTTTTATTTCTCAACATAATATCCCTGTACATCGAGGCACTTGTCCCATAGTTTCACAAGCTCCTGAAAACCAGCAGCATAAAATTCTTTGCCTGCTGTCGGAACCAGGCGTGTTC
>NW_019741657.1:0-254 GCF_002891405.2 Cryptotermes secundus | reverse complement strand
CGTAAAGCTATCAATTTAGCAACGCAAATCTAGGAAGCTAGCAACAAAAGCTAGCAAGCAATAAGCGCAAGCAAGCAAGGAATCTATGCAAATATAGCAAGCTAGCAACTCAAAGCTAGCAATCTAGCAACGCAAAGCTGGCAAGTTGGAAACGCAAAGCAGGCAATATTAAGGCAAATCTAGCAAAATAGCAACGCAAAGGTAGCAAAACAAAGCTGGCAAGCTAGAAACGCAAAGCTGGCAAGCTAGCAACG
>NW_019741656.1:0-585 GCF_002891405.2 Cryptotermes secundus | reverse complement strand
AGCTAAGAGGAAAGTAGATAGATCCACTGAATGTGTAGGATGTGATGTCTTCACAGCGCGAAGATTTAGATTGTGGCAGAATTTTCTGACGTTTCGGAGGAACGTACTGCCTTCTTCAGTATGTAATAGTGAGAATGTTGTACTGCGTTTGCGTTGCCCTCCGTACTACATTCAATATAAACTATTCAGGGACTTGCGAGATAATTATGCAGGTTATCACAAAGTAATCACCCCCCGATTAAGTCTTCACTTTATACTTTATTAATTCTTGGGGGGACAACATATATATGTTTTAGTAGCATAAATTATATGAATATGTCTCAGTAGCACGCACTGAATTGTTGTCACTTTTGCTTTGTAATCTAGAAGCCCCGAGTTCAAGTCTGGAACCAAATCCTATTTGAATTTTTGTCATAGAATTTCTTTTTTCAGTTCCTCTATGAAAATGCTGGGATAGTACTTTAAAACAGGCCTTGGCTGTTTCCTTCCACGTCCTTCCCAGTTCATCGATAGCAAACATCGTTCTATTGCACGCCATGGAAGGTGAAAGGTAAAGTTGTCCCTGTGCTTAACTAATTAAGCACT
>NW_019741655.1:0-1692 GCF_002891405.2 Cryptotermes secundus | reverse complement strand
TAGCAAGCTAGAAACGCATAGATAGCAAGCTAGAAACGAAAAACTGGCAAGCTAGGAACGCAAAGTTAGCAAGCTAGCAAAATAGCAACAAAAAGCTATCAAGTTAGCAAAGCATATCTAGCAAGCTAGCAAGCTAGCAACGCAAAGCTAGCAATCTAGCAACGCAAAGCTATCTAACTAGCAAAGCACAGTTAGCAAGCTAGCAACGCCAAGCAAGCAATGTAGCAACGCAAACTAGCAAGTTAGCAACGCAAGGCTACCAAGCTAGCAACGCATATGTAGCAAGATAACAACGGAAAGCTAGCAAGCAAGCAAAGCAAAGCAAGCAATATAGCAACGCAAAGCTAGCAAGCTAGCAACAAAAAGCTAGCAAGCTAGCAAAGCAATGCTAGCAAGCTAGAAACGCAAAGATAGCAAGCAAGAAACGCAAAGCCAGAAAGATACCAGGAACCGAAATCAAGAAAGAGAGCAAGCAACGCAAAGCTAGCGAGCTAGCAAAGCAATGCTAGCAAATTATCAACGCAAATCTAGCAAGCTACGAAGCTAGAAATGAAAAGCTAGCATGCTAGCAAGCTAGAAACGGAAAGCTAGCAAGCTAGTAACGGAAAGCTAGCAAGCTAACAACGCAAAGCTATCAAGCAAGAACCGCAAAGCAAAAAAGCAAGCAAGCAACGCAAAGAAAGCATGCTATAAACGTGAAGCTAGCAAGCGAGCAACGCAAAGCTAGCAAACTTGCAACGCAAAGATTGCAAACTAGGAACGAAAAATCTAGCAATCTAGAAATGCAAAGATAGCAAGAGAACAAGCTTGCAACGCAAAGCTAGGAAGCTAGCAAAGCAAATCTAGAAAGATAGCTACGCAAAGCTAGCAAGCTTGCAACGCAAAACCAACAAGCTAGCACTCTAGCAACGCAAAGATTGCAAACTAACAACGCAAAGCTAGTAAGCTAGCCAAGCAAACCTAGCAAGCTTGGAACGCAAAGATAGCAAGCTAGCAACGAAAAGCTAGCAACGCAAATCTAGCAAGATAGCAACGCAAAGCTAGCAAGCTAGGAACGCAAAGTTAGCAAGCTAGCAAAGCAAAGCTAGCTACCTAGCGACGCAAAGCTAGCAAGCTAGTAACGCAAAGCTAGCAACCTAGCAACGCAAAGCAAGCAAGCTAGCAATGTAAACCTAGCAAGCTAACAACACTAACCAGCAACCTAGCAAAGCAAAGGTAGCAAGGTAGGAACGCAATTCTAGCAAGCTAGCGACGCAAAGCTAGCAAACTAGCAACCCAAAGCTAGCAAGCTAACAACGCAAAGCAAGCAAACTAGCAATGCAAATCTACCAAGATAGCAACGCAAAACCAGCAAGCTAGCAACGCAAATCTAGGAAGCTAGCAACGCAAAGTAACAAGTTCGCAACGCAAAGCTAGCAAACTAGTAATCTAGCAACGCAAAGCTAGCAATCGAGAAAAGCAAAGTTAGTAAGCTAGCAACGCAATTCTAGAAAGCTAGCACGCAGTGCTACCATGCTAACAAAGTAAAGCTAGCAAGCTAGAAACACAAATCTATGAAGCTAGCAATGTAGCAACGCAAAGCTTGCGACCTATCAACGGGAAGCTCGAAGCTAGCAACGCAAGGCTAGCAAATTAGCAACGCATATATAGCAAGCTACCAAAGCAAAGCTAGCAAGCTAGCAACGCAACGCT
>NW_019741654.1:474-779 GCF_002891405.2 Cryptotermes secundus | reverse complement strand
GCCTAGCTTTGCATTGCTATCTTGCTAGCTTTGCGTTGCTAGCTTCTTAGGCTTCCGTTGCTTACTTGCTATTTTCCGTTGCCAGCTTGATAATTTTGCGTTGACACCTTGCTAGCTAGGCGTCGCTAGTTTGCTAGTTTTTCGTTGCTAGATAGCTGGCTTTGCGTTGCTAACTTGCTAGCTTGCTAGATGTGCGTTGGTAGCTTGGCAGCTTAGAGTTGATAGCTTGCTAATTTGCGTTGCTAGGTTCCCAGGTTTGCGTTCTTAGTTTGCTAGGTTTGCGTTGCTAGCTTGTTTGCTTTGCT
>NW_019741654.1:0-439 GCF_002891405.2 Cryptotermes secundus | reverse complement strand
AGCTTGCTTGATATGCGTTGCTAGTTTGGTAGCTTTGCGTTGCTAGCTTGCTTGTTTTGCTTTGCTAGCTTGCTTTGTTTCATAGCTTTCTTTGAGTTGCTAGCCTTCATTGCGTTGCTTTCTTGCCTGCTTGCCTGCTTGCTTGCTTTGCGATCCTTGATTGCTTTGATTTCTTTGTGTTTCTTAGTTGCTTGGTTGCTTTGTTTTCTTTGCTTGCTTTGAGTTATTTGCTTGCTTGCTTTGCGATACATTCTTGTTTGCTTGCTTTGCTTCGTTTGCTTTGTTTCTTGTTTTGCGTTGCTCGCTTGCTTTGCGCTGCTTGCTTGCTTGCTTTCTTTGCGGTTCTTGCTTGCTAGCATTTCGTTGCTAGCTTGCTACCTTTGCGTTGCTAACTTGCTAGATTTGCATTGCTAGCTTCCTAGCTTTGCATTGCTAGCTT
>NW_019741653.1:346-783 GCF_002891405.2 Cryptotermes secundus | reverse complement strand
TCGTTGCTAGCTTGGTAGTATTGCTTTGCTAGCTTGCTAGCCTTGGTTGCTAGCTTGCTAGCTTGGCGTTGCTAACTTGCTATCTTTGCTTTGCTAGCTTGCTAGATTGCTAAATTTTCGTTGCTAGCTTGCTAGTTTTTAGTTGCTATCTTACTAGAAATGCTTTGCTAGCTCGCTAGTTTTGCGTTGCTAGCTTGCTAGCTTTGCGTTGCTATCTTCCTAGCTTTGCGTTGATAGCTTGCTAGTTTTGCGTTGCTAGCTTGCTAGCTTTGCGTTGAAATCTTGCTAGCTTGTCTTTGCTAGCTTGCTAGCTTTGTTTTGTTAGCTTGCTAGCTTGACTTTGCCAGCTTGCTAGATTTGCGTTGCTAGTTTGCTAGCTTTCCGTTGCTCGCTTACCTGCTCTGCTCTGCTCTAGATTGCTAAATTTGCGATCCTAG
>NW_019741653.1:0-229 GCF_002891405.2 Cryptotermes secundus | reverse complement strand
GCTTTGCGTTGCTAGCTTGATAGATTTGCGTAACTAGGTTGCTAGCTTGGTCTTTCAAGCTTGCTAGCTTTGTGTTGATAGCTTGAAAGCTTTCCGTTTCTAGCTTGCTATCTTTTCGTTGCTAGCTTGCTTTCATGCTAGATTTGCGTTGTTGCTTGCCAGTTTTGCGTTTCTAGCTTGTCAGCTTTGCGTTGCTATCTAGCCAGCTTTGTGTTTCTAGCTTGTCAGC
>NW_019741652.1:336-446 GCF_002891405.2 Cryptotermes secundus | reverse complement strand
GTACTGATCGGCTCTATCAACTCCCTTCACGAACATATTATACTCAGAAATACAAACAGGCTTCTTTACCTGTCCATGTCTCCTTTGAACATCAACCATGCTCGAATTGT
>NW_019741652.1:0-220 GCF_002891405.2 Cryptotermes secundus | reverse complement strand
GGAGGAAGGCCTCTGTTCACCCTAATTGTTCCACAAACACATACTTTTCTCAAAAATAGGTGTTCTGCAGTTGCCACACTGTTATAATAATTGTCTTGATAGACATGGTAATTTTGATCAAGATAGGGTTCCAAAACGGAAGGAATGGTTTCTTGTAATTTCTTTCCTTCGCCAGAATTTCTAAATTTCCAATATAGCCTGAAGTGCTTTCAGTAACTAC
>NW_019741651.1:469-577 GCF_002891405.2 Cryptotermes secundus | reverse complement strand
GCTAGAAACGCAAAGCTAGCAAGTAAGCAACGCATATCTAGCAAGGTAGAAAACTAGCAACGGAAAGCTGGCAAGGTATCAACGCAAAGCTTGCAATCTAGCAACGCA
>NW_019741651.1:0-410 GCF_002891405.2 Cryptotermes secundus | reverse complement strand
AAAGCTAGCAACGGAAACATAGCAATCTAGCAACGCATATCTAACAAGCTAGCAAGATAGCAACGGAAAGCTAGCAAGCTAGCAACGCAAAGCTAGCAAGCTAGCAATGAAAATCTAGCAATCTAGCAATTTAGCAACGCACGGAGATAGCAAGGATATATTCCTAACCTAGCAAGCTAGCTACGCAAATTTAGCAAGCTAGCAGGCTAGCAACGCTAAGCTGGCATGCTAGCAACGCATATCTACAAAGCTATCAAGCTAGGAACGCAAACCTAGCTATCTAGCAACGCATGGCTATAAAGCTAGCATCGCAATGCTAGCTTGCTAGAAACGCAATGCTAGAAAGCTAGCAACGCCAAACTAGTAAGTTTGGAACGCAATGTTAGCAAGCTAGCAAAGCAATGCTAGCA
>NW_019741650.1:0-340 GCF_002891405.2 Cryptotermes secundus | reverse complement strand
GCTAGCAATGCTAAGCTAGCAAGCTAGCAGCGCAAAATTAGCAAGTCACCAACGCAAACCTGGCAAGCTAGCAACGCATAGCTGGCAAGTCAGCAACGCATATTTGGAAAGCTAAAACGCAAAGCTGTCAAAATAAATGCAAAGCAGGCAAGCTAGCAACGCAAAGCTAGCAAGTTAGCAACTCAAACCTAGCAAGCTAGGAATGCAAAGCTAGCAAGCCAGCAACGAAAAGCTAGAAAGATAGCAAAAAAAGCTAGCAAACTAAAAAGGCAAAGCTAGCAAGCAAGCAACGCAAATCTGGCAAGCTAGCAACGCAAAGCTGGAAAGCTTGTAACTAAGA
>NW_019741649.1:0-972 GCF_002891405.2 Cryptotermes secundus | reverse complement strand
AAGTAAGTTTCCCACTCATCCCACAGCTAGCAAACCTTATACTGCATGTACGTGATAGAGCAATGGCGTAGCATGGGGCATGCACTAATGGAATTTCCCGCGTTCCCACAGTAGCATTGTTGAAGCTGTTGAAGATGGAGGCTCTTATTCCAGCTCCCGCCGACTGTGAAGTGCGGTCAGTAGGTATCCCGTCATTTCTGAATTGATATTCTAAAATCCACATAGGTGAGACAGCCATTAAATAAATTATGAAATAATACAATAATAACCTGTATACTAATGTACATTTGGATCAAAGACAAAAGGAATTATTAGAACAGTGAGCAAAATGACAGTATGAGGAGTTTAAAACCAGTCCTTTTCCCCCCGTACACAAAAAAAATTAGATCACAGATGAATGCTCTTCTCACACATTTATTTGTCTCTTATACACACACTTTTCTTTTCCCTCCCTTTCACATGCTTTCTGCAAGCAGCTGTTCCAGTTCTTACCTTAACCTGATACTCCATCTCTTCCCCATTCTAAACCATTACCACACCACTGCCGAAAATCACAACCAGCAACTCTTAAACCTCTTATTTTACAGACTGCCCTTTCCAGGCCAATGACAAAAACTAACCCTTCTTAAACCACTTTTACATACCCCTAATAGGGGACAGTACTCTCTTCAAAATGGCATCTACCTGCTTTTAAACACTGGTTGTCAATCCAGTGATTATTCACTATACGAAAAGTAACTGTACATACAAATGTTATTATGAACTGCAGTCAATAGGCAGATCTGTAAATTATTATGAGATCAGTGACAAAATTAAGCACCCCCCCCCCCAAAATGAGAGTGGGGAAGGGGNGGGGATGTGAAAAGCAACATTCCATGAATAAATATGGCATGTTTGCACACCTAATTTTTAATAAACACTAATGTGAATAGGCAATAAATGTTGACTGTCTATTAGGCTATTTTATGATCT
>NW_019741648.1:0-837 GCF_002891405.2 Cryptotermes secundus | reverse complement strand
AATGTGGCAGTGAACGTCAGCAGAACTACATATAATAAATGATGGCTGTTTCTCATCCTCGCTTTTGTGTTCATGTGGTAATGATGATGATGATGATGATGATGATGATGATGATGATGAGCAGCATCACAGTTGAAGTATGTTTCTTCTTTCCTAGGTTGTTTCTTCTCTCTCGTGTTTCCTCTGTGCTTATCTTAACACTCATCATGGTCTTTATTTCGTCCTGTCCCTCCTGTAATATCTCTTGTAGTTTTGTGGCTTGTTCTTCTGTGTTGTGCACAGCGTCAGGTTGACTCCACAATTGTCATCATTTATTTATAGGATACCGGAATCAGATATCGAGTCTTCTACGATTACTCATTTTGCCAGGCTATTTCATTGCTCTCGAGAGAAAGGTAAGAGTCTGTCCATGTCTTATCGCCAAGGATGTGAAATATATCCTTAGAAAATGCAACAAAGATTACTTATTCCAGGACCCATAATTTCATAGGAAAATAAAATGAGATCGCACTGAATTTGGAGAAGGCATGAATCTTCTGTATTCCGACCTGTTGTTTAATAATATTAGAGATAACATACAAAGACCTGTAATTTTACTTATTGTTGTTGTTGTTGTTTGTGTGTGTGTGTGTGTGTGTGTGGGTTTCCGCCTAGGAAGAAGCCCGATGGTTGTGGGTGTTCTTACCGCGCTTAAGTAATTAAGCAGTACGCCTGAGCCAGATGTTTTCTTGACCCATGCCCTAGTTAGAGGTGAGTCGCAGTATCTTGTTAAAATTGAGAATGGTATTTACGCCAGGGCACAGGTGTCTTAGATTCTGTCTTTGTTGAATGACACAA
>NW_019741647.1:0-767 GCF_002891405.2 Cryptotermes secundus | reverse complement strand
CTGGAAGTTCAAATAAACTTTCGAAATACTTTGTTAATTTAAACATAAAGAAGAATATGAAAACAGCACCGCGTGTGAACTTGGTTTAGTGTATCATGCAGTGAAACATAAAATAAGTTATTCCAGTCTGGACTGCAGAAATAAACTTGTGTCCCATATTTTCAGTGATTCCGCGATTGCTTCCAAACTTTCATGTGGACGCACTAAAGCGGAAATGATAGTGAAGTACGTTCTTGCTCCTAAAAGTGTAAATGACTGTGTCTATTTTAAGGTGTCCAGAAAATACTTCAATTATTTTTTTTCGTTGGCTACCGTTGCATCAAACAGAAGCAATCGAAAAATGTTCCCTATTTGCATCCGGTATTTCGACCCTTTAAAGGAAGTGCAGAATAAACGTCTACATTTTGTTGAAAGTGCTGAGGAAAGGTCTATGGCAATTACTGGTTTGGTGCTGCAGAGCTTAGAAAAGCACAACTTGGATGTAAATTATGTGTCTTCTTATTGTGCAGACAATGCCAATGTGAACTATGGAAAAACACATTCCGTATATCAGTTGCTGTGAAGTAAAAACCCAAATTTACTGAAAGCTAATTGCTCTAATCATGTCATACATAACACAGTTAAGTTTGCAAGTGACAGATTAGATGTTGATGTTGAAAGTGTAGTCTTAAAGATATATAATCACTTCTCTGTCTTTGCCAAAAGGAGAAGAGTTAAAATCGTTCTTTGAATTTCTGAATTTGGAGTGGACTGAGATTTTGAGGCAT
>NW_019741646.1:0-502 GCF_002891405.2 Cryptotermes secundus | reverse complement strand
TCTTGCGTCATGCCTCCACTAAATCCTGTAGCGTGTCAAGAGGTTGGCCTGCCTCCACTGAAAAATGTAATATTTACCCGTCATTTTCGTAAATCAGTGAGGTCCTGGAGTCATTTCAACGTCTGGAAACAACTAATCACTGTCCCTTCCCTAACATTCCTGTACCTTGTTATTCTGTAGGAGTTCATGGTCTCGGAACATAGGTCTGTAACTTTAGATAAGAATTATATGAGAACGAGATGACTGGATTTCACTGACGCAATTTGTCTGGTTGTTGCTAAGTTGCTGCTGGCCAGACTTACATCCGCCAGCGCTTGTATGTAATATATGCACAGTTCAATAAAAGCTAAATTCTGTACTGAGTATATGCTCTCTCTGGTTGGAGCACACGCTCAGCCAGCCAACTGACAATCATCATCACTGGATTATCCAGCTACCGCTCGGCCAACGTAAGTCAGTCAACCCCCCAACATCTTGGGTCACGACGCTAGTAATACACAAT
>NW_019741645.1:561-778 GCF_002891405.2 Cryptotermes secundus | reverse complement strand
CTGTACAACTGAAGTCGCCGACTGCTACAGTAGAACTCGCTGATATCCACATTAGAACTCTCTTCGTACCGGCACTGCAGCTCACTTATATAGCCGCGGGATTTCCTGTTACGTTCCACGTCAGAGTAGGAAGCAGTTCCGCGTCACCGCGTGACATCACCGCGGAGGAGAGTGGCGGGGCGGGCTTCGTTACCGTGCGGCGGAGGGGGATGGGAGC
>NW_019741645.1:0-516 GCF_002891405.2 Cryptotermes secundus | reverse complement strand
TGCCTCGGCTTGGCGCAACATGTCACAATATTTTGGACAGAAT
The DNA here is from genome assembly GCF_002891405.2 of Cryptotermes secundus. Taxonomy (NCBI): domain Eukaryota; kingdom Metazoa; phylum Arthropoda; class Insecta; order Blattodea; family Kalotermitidae; genus Cryptotermes; species Cryptotermes secundus. Next base: position 473 of record NW_019741645.1, on the reverse strand, counting down.
TCAATTTTATAAGAAGAAATCTTTCACATATTGTCTGTAATTCCTTATATTAACATGAAATATTCGAAGAATATTCGGAAATAAATATTTAAAATACTTTGTGTTCGAACATAATTTGTAAAAATTCTATTAATTAGCTTAGTGTTACCGAACCTTTTATTAAAATTCATTAAATAATATAATAATTAACAGAAATTTAATGGAATTCCTAAAATTCGAGTGCAATCTTTTATAATTTGTGTGAAATTCTTTATTTTAACGTGAACATTTTAAAGAATTTAAGGTTAAAATTATACAAAATTCGTTGAATTCGTACAAAATTCGATTAAAATTCCTTAATTTAATTTCGAATCGTTTTAAGTTTCTTTAAATTTCAGGAAATATTATGTAAATCTTAGAAAAGTCTGCTAGAATTCCCAAATTTAGTATGAATTCTTTCACAAAATAATTGATATATTTATATTAACCTGAAA
>NW_019741644.1:0-455 GCF_002891405.2 Cryptotermes secundus | reverse complement strand
CACATAGAAATGATCGAAGCCAAGGCCTTCAGAACATTCATTGGAATATACTCCCTATTCAAAATTGAGCGATTGAGCGCTAATATTAAACTGGCCCTCCACAAAGCTCTTATTATATCTGTAATGACTTAGGCTAGTCCCGCCTGGGAGTTTGCGGCCGACACCTATCTAGTAAAATTGCAGCGCATGCAAAGAAGGTTCTCCTCACCATTTACAATTTTCCAAGGCGCACACCGGTCAGCGATTTGCACATGGCATTCAAAATCCCGTACGTTAATGACTTTATAACAAAATTATGTAGGCAACAAGCAGAAGTCATTCAAAATCATGATAATGAGAGTGTTCGCAACATCGAACAAAGTGAAGCCCGCCACAGAATGTTTAAGATGCTTAAACTTGGCGGCGGTCAATCATACGACCCTTCAAATGACTAGACTGCCGTGTTAGCTAATAAT
>NW_019741643.1:0-708 GCF_002891405.2 Cryptotermes secundus | reverse complement strand
TCGTAGATTTGCGTTGCTAACTTGCTAGCTTGGCTTTGTAAGCTTACTAGCTTTGCGTTGCTTGTTTGCTAGCTTTGCGTTGCTGAACTTGCAAGATTGCAAGATTCTAGGTTGATAGCTTTGCGTTGTTATCTTGCTGGCTTTGCATAGCTAGCTTGCTAGATTGGCGTTGCTAATATGCTATTTTTGCGTTGCTAGCTATGTAGCATTACGTTGCAAGCTTGCATGCATTGCGATCTAGCTTGCTAGCTTTGCGATGCAAGCTTGCTCTCTTTGCGTTGCTAGCTTTCTAGCTTTGCGTTGCTAGCTTGCTAATTTTGCGTTGCTAGATTGCTATTTTTCGTTGCTAGCTTTCTAGATATGCGTTTTTAGCTTGCCAGCTATGCGCTGCTAGCTTGCTAGCATTGCGTTGCAACCTTGCTAGCTTTGCGTTGCTAGCTTGCTAGATTTTCGTTGCTAGTGTGCTAGATTGCTATATATGCGTTGGTAGCTTGTCAGCTTTGCGTTTCTAGCTTGCCAGTTTGCGTTGCTTACTTGCCAGCTTTGCCTTTGTAGCTTGCTAGATTTGCGTGGCTAGCTTGTTAGCTTTGCGTTGCTACCTTGCTAGCTTTCCGTTGATAGCTTGCTTGCTTTAATTTGCTAGCTTGCTAGTTTTGCGTTTCGTGCTTGCTTGCTTGCTTTGCGTTTCTTGCTTCCTAGCTTTGTGTT
>NW_019741642.1:0-483 GCF_002891405.2 Cryptotermes secundus | reverse complement strand
CGCAACATGTTTCGACCCTTGTACTGGGTCATCATCAGGCGTACAGTGATACCAGACTCAGTTGTTAAGTTGCATCTCATTCTTCAATAAGGATCCTTATTGTGCACCTGAGTGTTTTTAAATGCATATATTGAGTCTTTCAGTGACAATTTTTAAATACTCAGATAATAAAATTTAAAAATTAGAGACTAAAGATTAAAACATAAAAATTAAAATCGTACTAAAATGGAAATGAAGTATTTTGCGATAAATCTCTTTAAAACTTTGTGGCCGCTATATGTTGACGTGATTTTCTGGTGGTAGGAGCGACAGTAGTGTGGGATGCCTGCGTATCGGGATCTTCTCACATAAGTTAGGTCATGTGGTCTTGACCTTACTGTCATCTTGTGGAGCTTATGCTCATTATTCTGTGTCACCCAACAGGGTGTTTATTTGGACTGATGTATATTTGATTTTCTTACGATGATATATGCCTGTGTTGAT
>NW_019741641.1:0-864 GCF_002891405.2 Cryptotermes secundus | reverse complement strand
TGTTGTATTCTTCCCAGTCTGGCTGGTAACAGTTGTAATTATGTTACAATTTAAGGTAAACCCTGATGTAGGTGCACAGTCTAATTTGTTCTATAAGGTATTGGTTAAGAACGACAAACTTTAGCTCCCAAAGTCTTGACGCCTCATATGATTGCCCAAATAGTTGTGGGAACATCCCACATTATCACGCATTTCTGCAACGCTCGCTCTTCACATCGCTTTTCACCATCACGCGCGCTAACCAACCAGATTGCTTCAAACATTCATATTTATACTGGGATCGCTCCTGGCCTGCATCTACGTCATAACGCGCGCCAGCCAATCAATTCTTCCTCCTCACTTTCGAGTTTGGCTCCGCCCCACCGACCGGCGTATAAAAGGGAGCGACTCCAGAGCCGAGTGATGCAGTTCAATACAGTACATCACCAGTCTACAAGCTAGCCACATCAAGCCACTTAAGCCAGCAGGCTTCGTCGCCAGCGCTCGGCCTACGGAGGCATCGGCGCTTCGCTGCGCCAGGCATGACTGCCACGGCTGTCTGCGGTCGCACCCGACTCACTGGGCTACTAGGCCGCTCAGACTCTCCGGTAGTCATACCCGACACACTGGGCAACTGGCGTAGCTACCGCCGCTCCGCTCCTACGACCGCGATCAACGACTTGCCTTTCCACTAGCCATTCACCGCAACCAGCCTTTCTCCTTACCGGCGCGCGCCACGCAACCTCACCGGTCAAGCAGCAACAGCAACCACGGTCCTTTTCAGGGCCAACAAATTGTTCCGAAGAAGTGGGTCTATTGGAGTATTGACGACTATCCCACATAGTTTAGTCAGGCTCCGAAGACTGTCTACAGATTACGAAGTGA